>NC_069503.1:1138242205-1138322205 GCF_027579735.1 Bombina bombina | reverse complement strand
AGTTTCTCACATGCAGGAAACTTTAACCCTCTGCCTCCCAGGGAGCTCAAATTCACTGTAATACAGGAAGATATCTGACATTCTTAGCAGGTTTCACAATGCACTGCAAACTATGAGGCTTTTTCACATCCCAATTACACAGGCCTGTCAAGATAAAAAGGAGATTTTGCAGCCAGATAATCCATTCAAAAGAAATGGAAAAAAACAGCAGCTAATCCACTTTTTATGAGCCATAATCATTTCAGGACTTTGGTTCCTGCCAGATTCCAACTAAATGGGCAAACAAGACTTTAGGGTTAGCTGGTGTGAGACTAAAGCTTTGTGTCCAAGGGACCCAGAGAAAATATTTCTAAAGCATTAATGTACTTTAAAGGAGATGCTAAGTAGTGTGGGTTTCCAAACCAACAACGCATAACTTATTTTAGGGCATTCAGAGAATCTGAATAATTGATATTTATGAAAGTAAAACTTGTAAATCTTCTTAGGGTTAATGTTTGTAGTAAAAACAAATGTGTTTAAAGTCTATGTAGACCTGGTGTGTTGCTAATAAGTGATAAGGTTTACAAATATAAATGCATTAAAGCTGGTGATGGCCAAAGGATATTACTGAAAGGGCTGCACATGTTGTCCTGTGTCTTCAGAGCAACAATTCTTTTTAGCTATTATAATCAATCCATAGTATAATCCATTGTGTGCATGGGAGAGGGTGGGAACGGTAACAAAAAATCAGTGCTAATATTGTGTGGGCTAATAAATTCTTACTGGGGTAAAACTGGGCATTCTTTTGTGATCTACAAGATGGGATGAAGACTGCAGTGAAAGCCTTTGTGGGCCAAACACAGACCTGAGGGCCACCAGTTGCCCAAACCTGATGTAGGTGACAGAGAGTCAAATAGATAAACCTGTTAAACTTCATTGTAACACTAAGCTCTCCAAAGCAGAGCCCACATCCTCATAATTATTTGTACTGAACTGTGTAAAATCTGGAATTAAACTATACAGATTTGTAACGTATGGAATGTCCCATAATCATGTGGTCAGCTCTCAGTTAATAATAGATTAGATAGATAGATAAATAGATAGATAGATAAATAAATAGATAGATATAGCCACTCCCTGTGCCCTCCCCCAGTGATACCTATCACACATCACAGGGCCAATCCCTACACCCTGGGCACAGAGCTGCCACCTCCTCTGGTAACAGACACATCAGCTTGTACCCAACTCTAGTGACAGGGACCCACAAACACATGATAGATAGATAGATAGATAGATAGATAGATAGATAGATAGATAGATAGATAGATAGATAGATATAGCCACTCCCTGTGCCCTCCCCCAGTGATACCTATCACACATCACAGGGCCAATCCCTACACCCTGGGCACAGAGCTGCCACCTCCTCTGGTAACAGACACATCAGCTTGTACCCAACTCTAGTGACAGGGACCCACAAACACATGATAGATAGATAGATAGATAGATAGATAGATAGATAGATAGATAGATAGATAATAGGGTTATGACAGACAGTAGTGATACATAGAAGCTTGCTGAGGGTGAAGCATGGTATAATACCATATAATAATAATAATATATTATGTTACCAGAGGAACAGATCGAGATATATGTAGTTTTACACACACATTATTTATATATACAAATAAACACTGTGAGTGACAGGCATCATTATCATCACCCCCACACACCGTGCCCGCCGGGTGCTCACCTCTCCGCCATGTCCGCGGCCACTGGATACCAGTCCTTGGTGATGCTGACGACCCCCCTTGTTCCCCCCTCCCCACAGTCCAGCCGTGTACTAGCTGCTCAGCCGGTAACCGTCCGCCCCGTGCAGGGTCCGCAGACCGGCGGAGGATGCCATGAGAAGGAGGATGGAGATAAGGCCGCCCCCCGCCTCCTGCGCTAGCCTGCGCGTTCTCGTCTGTCAGTGAGAGGCGCGCTCCTAACTGAAGAGAGGCGCGCATTCCACGCGCCTAGTAGCAGTTTCAGGTACTGAATGGAGGAGGAGCTCGTGCTGCTGCTGTTGTGGCGCGCGCAGTTGCCTGGACAGCAGGTGCAGCTCAGCGGGAGCGCGCGAGCTCGCTGGACCACTCTGGCTGACTAATCCTTTATCGAGGGGAAGTCACCTTTGCCGATAAATATAATGTAAATAAATGAAAGTGAGAAATGGGACAGGGAAGAAGTGTTTTGTAAAAAAATATCAATCTTACAAACCCTGTTACCTCAGTGTGATAATGACAACAGGTCCCCTCAGTGTTCTCACCCACTGTAGCCATGCAACTGACTGGCAAACCCACGCAGGTTGAAGCCCTCGTGTCTGTGGATGTGGATGAAGGGATTGCTCTAGTCACATTGCCAAACCTACATTCCCTGAACCAAAACAATTTGTATATGGCCCATAAATAATAGTGAGTGAACTATATTCATACTTATAAATTATTACTATAATAATAATAAATAAATGCAAGATTTAAATCCAGATTACAAATTGAGCAAAAAATGCAGTCACTATTGTGCGTTAAAGGGACACTGAACCCAAATTTTTTCTTTTGTGATTCAGATAGAGCAGTAATTTTAAGAAACTTTCTAATTTACTCCTATTATCCGTTTTTCTTGCTATATTTATTTGAAAAAGAAGGCATCTAAGCTTTTTTTTTGTTCAGAACTCTGAACAGCACTTTTTTATTGGTGGATGAATTTATCCACCAATCAGCAAGAACAACCCAGGTTTTTCACCAAAAATGGGCCGGCATTTAAACTTACATTCTTGAATTTCAAATAAAGATACCAAGAGAATGAAAAAAATTTGATAATAGGAGTAAATTAGTAAATTGCTTAAAATTTCATGCTCTATCTGAATCATGAAAGAAAAATTTTGGGTTCAGTGTCCTTTAACCCCTTAATGACCGGACCATTTTTCAATTTTCTTGCCCTTAATGACAATGGCTATTTTTACATTTCTGCAGTGTTTGTGTTTAGCTGTAATTTTCCTCTTACTCATTTACTGTACCCACACATATTATATACCGTTTTTCTCGCCATTAAATGGACTTTCTAAAGATACCATTATTTTCATCATGTCTTATAATTTACTATAAAAAACTTTATAAAATATGAGGAAAAAAACACACTTTTTTTAACTTTGAACCCAAAAAATCTGTTACACCACCAAAAAACACCCATGCTAAATAGTTTCTAAATTTTGTCCTGAGTTTAGAAATACCCAATGTTTACATGATCTTTGCTTTTTTTGCAAGTTATAGGGCAATAAATACAAGTAGCACTTTGCTATTTCCAAACCACTTTTTTTCAAAATTAGCGCTAGTTACATTGGAACCCTGATATCTGTCCGGAATCTCTGAATATCCCTTGACATGTATATATTTTTTTTTAGAAGACAACCCAAAGTATTGATTTATGCCCATTTTGGTATATTTCATGCCACCATTTAACTGCCAAATGCGAGCAAATAAAAAAAATCGTTCAATTTTTCACAAATTTTGTCACAAACTTTAGGTTTCTCACTGAAATTATTTACAAACAGTTTGTGCAATTATGGCACAAATGGTTGTAAATGCTTCTCTGGGATCCTCTTTGTTCAGAAATAGCAGACATATATGGCTTTGGAATTGCTTTTTGGTAATTAGAAGGCCACTAAATGCCGCTGTGCACCACACGTGTATTATGCCCAGCAGTGAAGGGGTTAATTAGGGAGCTTGTAGAGACCTTGAAGGGTTAATTTTAGCTTTAGTGTAGTGTAGTAGACAACCCAAAGTATTGACCTAGGCCCATTTTGGTACATTTCATGCCACAATTTCACCAGCAAATAAAAAAAAAAGTAAAATTTTTCACAATTTTAGGTTTCTCACTGAAATTATTTACAAACAGCTTGTGCAATTATGTCACAAATGGTTGTAAATGCTTCTCTGGGATCTCCTTTGTTCAGAAATAGCAGACATATATGGCTTTGGCGTTGCTTTTTGGCAATTAGGAGGCCACTAAATGCTGCTGCGCACCACACTTGTATTATGCCCAGCAGTTAAGGGGTTAATTAGGTAGCTTGTAGAGAGCTTGCAGGGTTAATTTTAGCTTTAGTGTAGAGATCAGCCTCCCACCTGACACATCCCACCCCCTGATCCCTCCCAAACAGCTCTCTTCCCTCCCCCACCCCATAATTGTTCCCGCCATCTTAAGTACTGGCAGAAAGTCTGCCAGTACTAAAATAAAAGGTGTTTTTTATTTTTTTTTAATTATTCATCTGTGATGGACCCCTGCCTTAGCCCCCAACCTCCCTGATCCCCCCCCAAACAGCTCTCTAACCCTCCCAACCTACCTATTTGCCACCATCTTGGGTACTGGCAGCTTTTTTTCCCCAAAAAAAGAAAGGTTGTTTTTTTTTTGTTTTTTTTTTCTTAAACATCGGTTTTCTGTAGTGTAGCTTCCCCCCCACCTAACCCCATCCCCCTACCCTAGCAGATCCTATTTTTTTTTTTTTTTTTTAAACTTTTTCTGCCCCCCTCTCTCTTTGATGATCATTGGTGGTAGTGGTTGCAGCGCGTGCGCGCGTGCGCACACACACATGCGCGCGCGGGCGCGCCCCCCCTTTGCACGCTCCCAGCATCCGGCGTGCACAAAGCACTTGAAGGAACCGGATGCCGGGGAGCGATGGGCCAATCACCCACCTCCCTTGTAAGCTCCCACCCACCAACGGCACCATCGCTACCGGTGCAGAGAGGGCCACAGAGTGGCTCTCTCTGCATCGGATGCTTTTTAAAAGGTATTGCAGGATGCCTCAATATTGAGGCATCACTGCAATACCCTGAGAGCTGCTGGAAGCGATTGCGATTGCTTCCAGCACTCTCTTAGACAACTGACGTACCAGGTACGTCCATTGTCACTAACTGAAAGTCAGTTGTCATTAAGGGGTTAAAGGGACAGTATACACTCATTTTCATATGACTGCATGTAATAGACACTACTATAAAGAATAAGATGCACAGATACTGATCAAAAAATCCAGTATAAAACTGTTTAAAAACTTACTTAGAAGCTGTCAGTTTGGCTCTGTTGAAAAGGTAGCTGGAAAGCCCACTGCAAGTGGGAAATATCAGACACTCCCCCCTCCCCCTTCTTTTACATATGAAAAGACCCTTTACACAAACAGGAGCAAGCTGGGGAAGGTAGCTGACAGTATTTACCTAAAACTTTGGGGCTTGGTTAGTAGTCTGAAAATCAGAGCAATGTTATTTAAAAATAGGCAAAACTATACATTTATTTGAAGAAAAAAAAACTTTATGGGCTATATAAATAGATCATCTACAAAACATTTATGCAAAGAAAAAATGAGAGTATAATGTCCCTTTAATGATTCAGATAGATCTGCATGTCATTTTAAAGTTTTCCAATTTACTTCTATTATCAACTTTACATTGATCTCTTGGTATCGTTAACCCCTTCTTGATCGGATTTATTTGTTCTTGATGTAAACAAATTAGTAAAAATTCAAATCACGCGATCGTTCATGCGATCGCGTGATTTCAATGATGGGTTTTGGTCAGGGGGGAGTGTCTATGACTCTAGGCACGCCCACCAGCCCGCTATCCCATTTAGCAAACCGCTTTGGCTTCAGGACAGCCAAATGGCTAAGACGTTCCATACCGTCCTAACGGCGCTAAAGACCAACATAGTTAGGACGGCATGGAACGTCCTAATGGCGGGAAGGGGTTAAAGTGATGGTAAACTGTCCCCTTTATGAAACAGATACGGAATGTTAGTGATATTTTAGATGGAGTTTAATTAATCAGTTGTAATGAAGATGCGCTGTAACTTACTTTAATGTAGAGCTAAAATTCAAATACCTCGCTCTCCGGCCGCCCACTTTAAAAGTACATTTGTCTGTGAGCTAACGGTTTGAACTGTTCTCCAATCAGCACTCAAGCTATAAAAGTGCCGAATGGCTAGATCGCTGATTTTCATTACAACTATTGAATTCAACTCCATCTAAAATATCCGTTACATTCCGGATCTGTTTTCAAAAAGGGGAAAGTTTAACATCACTTCACGATCGTGGACGCATCTATTCCAGCAGTATTTTTTCCAACTATGTATAACATTTCTATAAACATTGTTGCAAACACTGCAGTTTAACACTGAAAATTGTGGCTTTTCTAATTCTCAGAACAGAAAAAGCACACTGTAGACTTCTCAAGGCTAATCATGCTACACAATGTCTTTACTTCCCCTTTAAGACACACCTCTAACCCCTTCCCAAACCCCTTTCCATATACCTTATCTCTTTTCTGTTTCCTCAAACTGTTTTTAGTTTTATTAACCCTTTGCTCTCTATTTTGTTTTCTGTAGCATTTTAATCTTTATTTAAATGAACAATAACAAACAATCACCTAGATCAGTGGTTCTCAACCAAAGTGACCTCAAGGCCCGGTAAATTTTAGGTGGATATGTCCAGGGCCCGGTAGATTATATATATATATATATATATATATAGTAAGCAGCAGGGATTTGCCCTATCAGTAACTAAGCAGTTCAGTGTGGGTTTAGAGGGGGCCCTGGAGTGTGGGGGGTCCTGCCGAGGGTCTTTCGCTGTGAGGGCCATGGAGTTTGAGGTCTGGCCCTGGAGGTTGGGGGCCCTTTCTTTGGCCCTTAATGTTGGGGGTCCTGGCTCTGGAGGTTGATGGGCCTGTTGGGATTAGGGCAGGGAGGCTACCATGTTCATTTGCATAAATTTGAATACATTTGGGTCAGTGTGAGACAGTTTTCCTGGGGCCTTGATTGGTCTCAGTCTGCCCCTGGTGTGCAGTGGGGGCATGACAGGTCAGGGCCCACCAGCAGGGCTATCATGGCCCGGTACTGGGCCACGGCCCGGCTGTTGAGAAACCAGGACCTAGATTACAAGGTTTGCGGTATAGAGGGTGCGAAATTAACACAACAAAAGTTGCCATATTTCACCCTCCATAGCGCTGCTATTACGAGTTTTGAAGAAGTCGCCTTGTGCATGCGATATGGTTGCGATGAGCTCCATACCGCAAAAAATCCAAGTGCTGCTTTGACGTGCTCGTGCACGCTTTCCCTATAGACATCAATGGGGAGAAAGTGTTAGAAAAAAACCTAACACCTGCGATCGCGGCATGAAAAAGCTCCGTAACGCAACCCCATTGATGTCTATGGGGGAAAAAAGTTACGTTTAAGCCTAACACCCTAACATAAACCCTAAGTCTAAACACCGTAATCTGCTGCCCCCAACATTGCCAACACCTACATAAATTTATTAACCCCTAATCTGCCACTCCCGATATCGCCGCCACTTTAATAAAGTTATTAACCCCTCTAGCCTCCCACATCACTACCACTAAATAAATCTATTAACCCCTAAACCACCAGCCCCCCACATCGCAAAAAAATTAATTCAACTATTAACCACTAAACCTAACAACCCCCTAACTTTAAATTAAAATGACAAGATCCCTATCTTAAAATAAATAAAAACTTACCTTGGAAATTAAAAAAAACTAAGTTTAAACTATAAATTAAACTAACATTACTATTATAATAAAATTAAATAACTATCAGTTAAATAAATTAAATTACTCATTAAAAAACCCTAACACTCCTAAAAAAAAAATCTACAATTACAAAAAATACAAAAAAAAAATAAAATACTAAAAAGTACAAAAAATAACAAACACACTCGGCTAGATTTAGAGTTCTGCGGCCAAAGGGGTGCGTTAGCTACGCATGCTTTTTTCCCCCCGCACCTTTTAAATACAGCTGGTATTTAGAGTTCACAGAATGGCTGCGTTAGGCTCCAAAAAAGGGAGCGTAGAGCATATTTACCGCCACTGCAACTCTCGATACCAGCGGTGCTTATGGACGCGGCCAGCTTCAAAAACGTGCTCGTGCACGATTCCCCCATAGGAAACAATGGGGCTGTTTGAGCTGAAAAAAAACCTAACACCTGCAAAAAAGCAGCGTTCAGCTCCTAACGCAGCCCCATTGTTTCTTATGGGGAAACACTTCCTAAGTCTGCACCTAACACCCTAACATGAAACCCCGAGTCTAAACACCCCTAACCTTACACTTATTAACCCCTCATCTGCCGACCCCGCTATTGCTGACCCCTGCATTATATTATTAACCCCTAATCTGCCGCTCCGTACACCGCCGCAACCAACATTATACCTATGTACCCCTAATCTGCTGCCCCTAACACCGCCGACCCCTATATTATATTTATTAACCCCTAATCTGCCGCCCCCAATGTCGCCTCCACCTACCTAAAATTATTAACCCCTAATCTGCCGACCGGATCTCACCGCTAATCTAATAAATGTATTAGCCCCTAAAGCTAAGTCTAACCCTATCACTAACACCCCCCTAAGTTAAATATAATTTAACTTCAGGGGCTTAGTGTTAGGTTTATTTAAGGGGGGTTTAGGTTAGATTAGGGGTATGGGGGTGGTGGGTTGTAATGTTGGGGGGGGTATTGTATGTTTGTTTTTTTACAGGCAAAAGAGCTGAATTCTTTGGGGCATGCCCCGCAAAGGGCCCTTTTAAGGGCTGGTAAGGTAAAAGAGCTTTTCTATTTTAATTTTAGAATAGGGTAGGGCATTTTTTTTATTTTGGGGGTCTTTGTTATTTTATTAGGGGGCTTAGAGTAGGTGTAATTAGTTTAAAATTGTTGTAATATTTTTCTAATGTTTGTAAATATTTTTTTATTTTTTGTAACTTAGTTCTTTTTTATTTTTTGTACTTTAGTTAGTTTATTTAATTGTATTTATTTTTAGGTATTGTATTTAATTAATTTATTGCTAGTGTAGTGTTAGGTTTAATTGTAACTTAGGTTAGGATTTATTTTACAGGTAATTTTGTAATTATTTTATGTAGGTAGCTATTAAATAGTTATTAACTATTTAATAGCTATTGTACCTGGTTAAAATAAATACAAAGTTGCCTGTAAAATAAATATTAATCCTAAAATAGCTACAATATAATTATTATTTATATTGTAGCTATATTAGGATTTATTTTACAGGTAAGTATTTAGCTTTAAATAGGAATAATTTATTTAATAAGAGTTAATTTATTTCGTTAGATTTAAATTATATTTAACTTAGGGAGGTGTTAGTGTTAGGGTTAGACTTAGCTTTAGGGGTTAATACATTTATTATAGTAGCAGCGCGGTCCGGTCGGCAGATTAGGGGTTAATAAGTGTAGGTAGGTGTCGGCGACGTTGATGGGGGCAGATTAGGGGTTAATAAATATAATATAGGGGTCGGCGGTGTTAGGGGCAGCAGATTAGGGGTACATAAGTATAACGTAGCTGGCGGCGGTGTGCGGTCGGCAGATTAGGGGTTAAAAAAATTTAATAGAGTGGCGGCGATGTGGGGGGACCTCGGTTTAGGGGTACATAGGTAGTTTATGGGTGTTAGTGTACTTTAGAGCACAGTAGTTAAGAGCTTTATGAACCGGCGTTAGCCCAAAAAGCTCTTAACTCCTGTTTTTTTTCTGCGGCTGGAGTCTTGTCATTAGATTTCTAACGCTCACTTCAGCCACGACTCTAAATACCGGCATTAGAAAGATCCCATTGAAAAGATAGGATACGCAATTGACGTAACGGGATCTGCGGTATGGAAAAGTCGCGTCTGGAAAGTGAGCGTTAGACCCTTTCCTGACTGACTCCAAATACCAGCGGTAGCCCAAAACCAGCGTTAGGAGCCTCTAACGCTGGTTTTGACGGCTACCGCCAAACTCTAAATCTAGCCGTAAATTAGGAAAAATAACAAACTAAATTATCCAAAATAAAAAAGAATTACACCTAATCTAATAGCCCTATCAAAATAAAAAAGACCCCCCAAAATAATAAAAAAGCCTAGCCTACAATAAACTACCTGAAGTCCTGACTCCCAAGTTAGTACAGCACAGAGGATAGGGTGCACGAAAGGCCAAGGGTACTGCCACAACCCTCCAGCAATAGAAATAGCAAACAAGGTCTCCAGCACTCCAATTTAAAAGGCAATTTTATTAGATAAAGCAACGTTTCGGGGTCACAGCCCCTCATTCATGCTTGTACAAGCATGAATAAGGGGCTGTGAGCCCGAAACGTTGCTTTATCTAATAAAATTGCATTTTAAATTGGAGTGCTGGAGACCTTGTTTGTTATTACAGTAAACTACCAATAGCCCTTAAAAGGGCCTTTTGTAGGTCATTGCCCTAAAGAAATCAGCTCTTTTCCCTGTAAAAAAAAATACAAAGACCCTTCAATAGTAAAACCCACCACCCAACCAACCACCCAAAATAAAAAACCTAACTCTAAAAAAAACCTAAGCTACCCATTCCCCTGAAAAGGGCATTTGTATGAGCATTGCCCTTAAAAGGGCATTCAGCTCTTTTTCATTGTCCTTAAAAGGGCATTTAGCTCTTTTAAGAATGCCCAAAACCCTAATCTAAAAAAAAAACCACCCAAACAAAGTTTAAAAAAAACTAACACAAACCCCCGAAGATCCACTTACAGTTTTTGAAGTCTGGACATCAATCCTCATCCAGGCGGCAAAGTCTTCATCCAGGCGGCGAGGTCTTCATCCACCCAGACGGCGTCTTCTATCTTCATCCAGGCTTAGGGGTTAATAGTTTAATTTCGTTTTTCGCGATGTGGGGGGCTGGCAGTTTAGGGGTTAATAGGTTTATTTAATTGTAGTGATGAGGAAGGCCAGAGGTTTAGGGGTTAATAACATTATTTTCAACAAAAGTACAATAATCACTTGGTGAATAAATATGTGAAAATAAAAAGTGATAAACTAAATAATACACAAATATAAAAGTAACCATGATATATAGGGAGTGAGGATATGGGTGATCTGTGGGAGTCCTCCTCAATTCCAGTGATTGAAGTGATTCAAGTGGTTTCTTGCCTCAAAAACAAAATAAGAAAAATATAGTGCAATACAATTGGTGAAAAAGAAATTATCTTCACATTCGTAGTCCCACCAAGGGGTTTCTCACACTTTGCTGAGCCTACCAGGCTCTAGGTACAGGCGCACACCCGGTTTTATACTGCCAGGTAACCAGTATATACCAACCACAAACAGCTGCTTTAGGAAAAAAGATTATTTATTTAAAATACATAAAATCATTAAAAGCCACAAATATATACGTCAAAGTATACAGTCACTCAGGTATCGAACCACTAGCAGAGCTTTAAGTGGGAGAGATAATTTATCCTTTGGTAGGGTGGAGAGAAATAGCGTGCCACACCGGCTTAGCTGGTTCCCCCTGAGTAAGTAGTAATCTCTCAATACCTGTCCTGGCGACCTTACTGGTGCCAGGAATCAGACTGAGACGATAAGTGCAAAAATAATCACACCTTTATTAATAGCAAAAAATAATAAAAAGTCCGCAGGTCGAATTACAAGCCAGGAATCAAAATCCGAGCTGGTAGTCAGACGAGCCGAGTCAGGAGCCAAAGCGAATAGTCAGACGAACCGAGTCAGGAGCCAAAGCGAGTAGTCAGACGAGCCGGAATCAGGAACAAGGAGAACAGCAGAGTCAGGAACAAGCTAGGGATCAGGAACCAGGAGGGACATCAGACAGCCAGGTAATACACAGGAGCTCTCACAAACAGGTCTGAGACAATGCAAGGGCAAAGCATACTGAATAGAGGCCCTTTAAATAATAAGTGATGACATCACAATTCTGAGACTGCATCCTGTCTCACACGGAGGATGTACACCAGTCTGGCCATAAAAGGAAGTGCAGGAAATGAGCAGCATCACACAGTATGCACCAGAGTCAGGAAGAGAGGTGAGTAAAATGGCTGCTAGCAGCACATGGCAAACACAGCAGGGAAAAACCCTGACAGTACCCTCCCCTCAACGACCCCTCCCCTGCGGGAGGACAAAAGGCTTATTGGGGAAACGGGCATGGAAGGCACAGAGGAGGGCGGGACCATGAACATCAGAGGAGGGAACCCATGAACACTCCTCCAGACCGTAGCCCGTCCAGTGAACCAAATTCTGTACGCGGCCCCTGGACATACGAGAGTCAATAATGCTGCTGACCTCATACTCCTCATGGTTGTCAACAAAGATAGGACGGGGACGAGGCAACACAGTGGTAAACCGATTACAAACCAATGGTTTCAAGAGGGAGACATGAAAAATATTGGAAATGCGCATTGCAGGAGGAAGGTCAAGAGCGTAGGCCACAGGATTGACCCGTCGGAGTATTCGAAAAGGACCAACATATTGGGGAACCAGTTTATTGGAAGGCACACGAAGGTTCAAGTTGCGGGAGGACAGCCAAACTCTCTCACCAACCTGGTAGGAAGGCACGGGCAGACGCCTACGATCAGCCTAGAACTTTTGGCGCTGCATAGAACGATGAAGACAATCCTGAATCTGCACCCACGTGGAACGGAGTTGCCGGAGATGCTCCTCCAAAGTCGGAATACCCTGAGACATGAATGAATCAGGCAACAAGGATGGTTGAAACCCATAATTCGCCATGAACGGGGATAACTTAGAGGAAGCATTAATAGCACTATTACGAGCAAACTCTGCCCAAGGTAACAGTTCAGACCAATTATTGTGGTGATCTGAGACATAGCAACGGAGGAACTGTTCCAGAGCTTGATTAGACTGTTCCGCAGCCCTATTGGATTGAGGGTGATATGCTGAGGAGAAGGAAAGCTGGATCCTGGGTGACCTACGGCTTTAGTATAGTGGTAAGTGTGCAAAAGTTTAGTTAGAAGATTCTCAGGAACAAAACACTTACCACTAGGTTTCTCAGGAGGTGCATTGGTTTGTGCAGCCAGGATCTCCTCCCCCAAGGGAGAAGTCAAATTAGTACATATGGTAGCCAAAATATGGTCAGGAGGTATAAATGGAGTAGGTATAGACTCCTCCTTGGACAGAGGCGAAAATTGTCGAGAGAGGGCATCAGCCCTAACATTCTTACTACCAGGCAGGTAGGAGACCACATAATTAAACGGAGACAAAAATAGCGCCCATCTGGCCTGTTGGGGCGACAAACGTTTTGCTTCAGATAGATAAGTTAAATTCTTGGTCAATAAGAATGAGCACTGGCATGCTAGTACCCCCGAGAAGATGCCTCCATTCTTTGAGTGCCAAAATTATGGCCAATAATTCCCTGTCGCCAACTTCATAGTTGCACTCCGCTGGAGACAATTTCTTAGAAAAGAAACCACATGGATGCAAGGAACCATCAGGTGTAGGACGTTGAGACAAGAGGGCACCTACTCCAGTCTTAGACGCATCAATCTCAAGAACGAAAGGCAGGACAGGGTTAGGATGAGCCAGAACTGGAGTGGCAGCAAAGGCAGTCTTAAGACTATCAAAGGCCTTAATGGCAGTAGGTGACCAATGGAGTGGATCATTCTCTTTATGGGTCATGTCTGTGATAGGTTTGACCAAGGAAGAAAAGTTTTTAATAAACTTTCTATAGTAATTGGCGAACCCCAAAAAACGTTGAATAGACGAAGACCAACTGGGCGAGGCCACTGCAGAACTGCAGATAACTTGTCAGGATCCATGGAGAACCCTGCAATGGAGATAACATAACCTAGGAAGGCTACTTGAGTCTGATGGAACTCACATTTCTCGTGCTTACAAAACAGGTAGATCTCACGTAGTCTCTGAAGAACCGTGTAACATCAGAATGATGAGCCTCAAGTGTGGGTGAGTGTATGAGGATGTCGTCTAAGCACACCACAACACACTGTTGCAACATGTCTCATAACACATCATTAATAAATTCCTGGAAAACAGCAGGAGCATTACATAGGCCAAAGGGCATTACAAGATACTCATAATGCCCGCTCCTGGTGTTAAATGCTGTTTTCCATTCGTGGCCCTCCTTGATCCTAACGAGATTGTACGCTCCTCTCAAATCAAGTTTAGAAAAGACTGTAGCTCCCTTGAGGCGGTCAAAGAGTTCTGTAATGAGCGGAATAGGGTAAGCATTCTTAATGGTAAGACGATTAAGACCCCTATAATCGATGCATGGTCTTAACTCGCCACCTTTTTTCTTCACAAAGAAGAAGCCAGCCCCTGCAGGAGAGCAGGAATTGCGGATGATCCCCCGCGACAGAGCATCGGCAACATACTCCTCCATAGCACAATTCTCCGCAACAAACAGAGGGTAAACCCGGCCCCGAGGAGGAATGGCTCCGGGTTGCAGGTCTATGGCACAATCGTAAGACCAATGAGGAGGCAACGTACCGGCGCGCACCTTGTCAAAAACATCTAGGAACTCTCGGTACTCCTCTGGCAATTGAGATACCGAAGACGTGCACAAGACTTTAACTGGTTTCCGAAGACAAGTGGAAATACATTGCGGAGACCACAACAAAATTTCGGACCTGCACCAGTCGAGACTGGGATTGTGCTTTTGGAGCCAGGGATAACCCAGAATAACCGGAAAATGCGGAGAGTTTATCACCTGGAACTGGAGGGTTTCAAAATGGAGAGCCCCGACAGCCATGGATAATGGAGCAGTTTCATGAGTAACGAGTGCGGGTTTCGTAAGTAACGAGTGGGTTAGTTGGTTGGGTTGTGGTCCGGAGGGAGGGGAAGGAGCAGTTGCGGCAGGTGAAAGGTTCCAAAGGTGTTTGTCGGGGATACGTGGTGGCAGGCGGACGATCTGCCAGTGTTCAGCACGTGAAGGGTGCTGGCCTCGTAGTGGAGGCAGTTTCTGGAGCGAAGGTTCATGGCATTGGGTGCAGTCAGGGCGCGGACAGACGCTGATGGGCTTGCTGCTTACAGGCTTGCCTTTGGCACGCCAGCGGCACGCCCGCGCAACGAGCGCCATTAAATAAATGAGGAAAGTTGGGCGGGCTGGTTTGCTGGATAGGGTGTAGGTGTTAAAAAAGCAGAACAAACACAATACAGCAAAATACAGCAAAAATACATATGGAGAAGGGATAGAGAACTTACGGGTTAATAGGTAGTTTATGGGTGTTAGTGCACTTTGTAACAGTTTAGTTATGAGTTTTATGTAACAGTTTAGTTATGAGTTTTGTGTAACAGTTTTGTTGCGTAAAACTCATAACTACTGGTCTCGGATTGCGAAACGGATCGTGACGGTATAGGGTGTAATGCAAGCTTTTTAGCCTTACCGCAAAACTTGTAATGGCAGCGCTATGGAAATCCCATGCAAAAACGTCATTTTTTTGAGTGCGGGACTGACGCTTGCGGTACAGCTATACCGACAAGACTCGTAATGGCTGGGTTACTGTTTTAACGCTGAAATGGCCATTTTCTCAGCATTAAAAGACGAACGCAAAACTTGTAATCTAGGTGAATAGTAGTTAAACCCAAGGTTTACTATAGCATTGACTGAGAACAAGGTCTTTCATAATTGTGTAAAGCTTAATCTTTGTGATTTATTATATGGTTCTATTATTTTGTTATTCGTTTCCCTCTTTTCCTGTAATTTGGCTCTGAAAATTGTGGGTTTTTTCACTGCCTCCATAGAAGCTGAAGTAAATCCTGCAGGATAAAGACCATTGATATGGTAGAGTAATATTATACACATGGTTTGCTTTATGAATGCAGGATCTCATTTATATCTGTAATTGGCTACAGCAGAGGACATATTCAAGAGGCTTTTCAAGGGATGTGTCCCTGGACTGCAATTAGGGGCGGAACTACCATTGGTGCAGCAGTCGCACTAGGGCCCAAGCTGCCAGTCTATACACAGGTGTGTGTCTATGTGGTTATTATCTGTGTCTATATCATACAGTGTTCACTATTAGGGGCCTATCTATCAAGCTCCGAATGGAAGACCGCTGCTCCATAACCCTGTGCGCCTGCTCTGATGAGGCGGACAGGAATCGACACAATTCAACCCGATCGAGTATGATTGGGTTGATTGCCACTCCCTGCTGGCGGCTGATTGGCTGCGAGTCTGCAGGGGGCAGCGTTGCCCCAGCAGCTCACTAGGGCTGCTGGTGCAATGCTGAATACAGAGAGCGTATTGCTCTCCGCACTCAGCGATGTCTGTCGGACCTGATCCGCACTGTCGGATCAGGTCCGACAGACATTTGATAAATTGGCCTCTTAGTGTATAGATAATATGTAATTATATTGCTCAGCATATTCATCACAGTATATACACATGATATACATACTCATCATATTTATATAGAGCAGTGTACTCATCAGGGTATAGCTTATAGAAACTTACATCATTATACAGCACAGTGTATACATGCTCAGTATCATACTAAAGTGCAGCATGCTCCTTATCAGTGTGTGCATATATACAGTATATATACATGATATACATACTCATTATATTTATATAGAGCAGTGTACTCATCAGGGTATAGTTTATAGAAACTTACATCATTATACAGCACAGTGTCATAATAAAGTGCAGCATGCTCATTATCAGTGTGTGCATATATACAGTATATATATATATACATTATCTTGTGATGTGTGGCACAGAAAAACCCTGAACAAAAGCTGCCTATAGTTATTTAACCCCTTAAAGGGACATCATTTTTTCTTTGCATAAATGTTTTGTAGATTATCTATTTATAAAGCCCATAAAGTTTTTTGTTTTTTTAAATGTATAGTTTTGCTTATTTTTTAGACTCCTAACCAAGCCCCAAAGTTTTATGAGAATACCGTCAGCTACCTACTCCAGGTTGCTCCTGTTTGTGTAAAGGGTCTTTTCATATGCAAAAGAAGGGGGAGGGTCTTATTTCCCACTTGCAGTGGGCTTTCCAGCTACATTTTCAGCAGAGCTAAACTGAGAGCTTCTAAGTAAGTTTTTAAACAGTTTTATACTGGATTTTTATATCAGTATCTGTGCATCTTATTCTTTATAGTACTGTCTATTACATGCAGTTATATGAAAATGAGTGTATACTGTCCCTTTAAGGACAAGGCCATTTTTCAATTTCCTTCCCTTAACCCCTTAATGACCACAGCACTTTTCCATTTTCTGTCCGTTTGGGACCAAGGCTATTTTTACATTTTTGCGGTGTTTGTGTTTAGCTGTAATTTTCCTCTTGCTCATTTACTGTACCCACACATATTATATACCGTTTTTCTCGCCATTAAATGGACTTTCCAGAGATACCATTATTTTCATCATATCTTATAATTTATTGTAAAAAAAATTATAAAATATGAGAAAAAAATGGAAAAAAAACACTTTTTCTAACTTTGACCCCCAAAATCTGTAACACATCTACAACCACCAAAAAACACCCATGCTAAATAGTTTCTAAATTTTGTCCTGAGTTTAGAAATACCCAATGTCTACATGTTCTTTGCTTTTTTTGCAAGTTATAGGGCCATAAATACAAGTAGCACTTTGCTATTTCCAAACCATTTTATTCAAGATTAGCGCTAGTTACATTGGGACACTGATATCTTTCAGGAATCCCTGAATATCCCTTGACATGTATATATTTTTTTTTAGAAGACATCCCAAAGTATTGATCTAGGCCAATTTTGGTATATTTCATGCCGCCATTTCACCGCCAAATGCGATCAAATACAAAAAATCGTTCACTTTTTCACAAACTTTCGGTTTCTCACTGAAATTATTTACAAACAGCTTGTGCAATTATGGCATAAATGGTTGTAAATTTTTCTCTGGGATCCCCATTGTTCAGAAATAGCAGACATATATGGCTTTGGCATTGCTTTTTGGTAAATAGAAGGCCGCTAAATGCCGCTGTGCACCACACGTGTATTATGCCCAGCAGTGCAGGGGTTAATTAGGGAGCTTGTAGGGAGCTTGTAGGGTTAATTTTAGCTTTAGTGTAGTGTAGCAGACAACCCAAAGTATTGATCTAGGCCCATTTTGGTATATTGCATGCCACCATTTCACCGCCAAATGCGATCAAATAAAAAAAAAAGTTCCCTTTTTCACAAACTTTTTGTTTCTCACTGAAATTATTTACAAACAGCTTGTGCAATTATGGCATAAATGGTTGTAAATTTTTCTCTGTTATCCCCTTTGTTCAGAAATAGCAGACACATATGGCTTTGGCGTTGCTTTTTGGTACTTAGGCCGCTAAATGCGCATCACGCGTATTATGGCTAGCAGTGAAGGGGTTAATTAGGTAGCTTGTAGGGAGCTTGCAGGGTTAATTTTAGCTTTAGTGTAGAGCTTAGCCTCCCACCTGAAACATCAGACCCTCTGATCCCTCCCAAACAGCTCTCTTCCCTCCCCCACCCCACAATTGTCCCCGCCATCTTAAGTACTGGCAGAAACTCTGCCAGTACTAAAATAAAAGCTATATTTGGGCTTTTTTTTTTTAAGAAAAGGCATATTTACATATGCTGCTCTGTAGGACCCCCCTTTAGCCCCCAACCTGACTGATCCCCCACCAAACAGCTCTCTAACTCTCCCCCTCTGCCTTAATGGCCGCCATCTTGGGTACTGGCAGCTGTCTGCCAGTACCCAGTTTAGAATAAAATGACTGATATTTTTTATTTTTTCCCCTTTTCTGTAGTGTAGCTCCCTGCCCCAGCAAAGACCAACCCCCCACCCCCTCCTAGATACCTCCGATTTATATATATTATAATTTTAATACAGCATTTTTCAAACTTTTAATAAGTTATAGTTTCTGTAGTGTAGCGTTCCCACCCGCTCCCGCCCCGTGCACGCGCCCGCCCGCCGCCCCCCGTGCTCGCGCGCGCGCCCGTGCGCGCCCCCATCAGCCCTGCCCCCGATCCCGCCCCCCTCTACATTACCCGGCCCATCGATGGCCGCCCACCCGCCTCCCAAGTCGGCTCCCACCCACCAACGATACCGGCCATCGATGTCCGGTGCAGAGAGGGCCACAGAGTGGCTCTCTCTGCATCGGATGGCCAGACAGTGTTATTGCAGGATGCCTCCATATCGAGGCATCACTGCAATAACCGGAAAGCAGCTGGAAGTGAGCAGGATCGCTTCCAGCTGCTTTCCACACCGAGGACGTGCAGGGTACGTCCTCAGGCATTAACTGCCTTTTTTTTGAGGACGTACCCTGCACGTCCTCGGTCATTAAGGGGTTAAAGGTACATGAAACCCAAAATTTGTCTTTCATGATTCAGATAGAGAATACAATTTTAAACAACTTTCTAATTTACTTATATTATTTAATTTGCTTACTTCTCTTGTTATCCTTTCGTGAAAGGTTTATCTAGGCAAGTTCATAAGCAGCAGAGAACTTAGGTACTAGCTGTTGATTGGTGGCTGCATATATATATTGATTGTTATTGGCTCACCCATGTGTTCAGTTAGAAACTAGTAGTGCATTGCTGCTCCTTCAACAAATGATACCAAGAGAATGAAACAGATTAGATAATAAAAGTATAAAATTGTATTCTCTATCTAAATCACGAAAGAAACATTTTGGGTTTCATGTACCTTTAAGGACAAGGGCTGTTTTTACATTTCTGCTGTGTTTGTCTTTAGTACGTGAAACCAGTGGGCTACTGGGGAGTGTGTACATATTTAGCACTCAACAACTAGAAACAAGGATGAATACAATATCAAGGGTGGGGATATATAACCTGAAAAAAGTCTGTAGTGGAGGAGTTAAAACGTAACTTTTATTCATTCTACAAAAATAAAAGAATAAATATAGCTGCAAGCAGCGATAGAGGTGGCCATGCGCATCAACATTGCAATGGCATACAAGCAGCTAAGTCACAATATAAAGCTTTATAGAAGTTTTTACAATTCTAACATTAGCAGTTGGAAAGAAAACACATATTCTAAATGTTTGCGTTTTTCAAGATGGCTGCCCCTCCGTATGACCACTACTTTCATCATGATCAGATGTTAATCTAGGTCACAACATAAAACTGTACAGCAAATGTCACAGTTCTTACATAAGCGGTTGCAGAGAAAATAGACTTTCGAATTTTTCGCGTAAACCAAGATGGCTGCCCGATCGTAATATATACAGCCTCCTTATTACGCAGAATAGTGGTCACTATAGATGTCAATAAACACGGCAACAATAAAGCATTTTTGTAAAACGGTTTTTGTTTTATTATTAATTTAAAAATATCGTTAAGCGTTTTTGAACAATTCAAAATGGCTGCCAAAGCACATGACCTATCAACTTCTCTTGAACAAATCTCAATGTTAGTCATAAGATAACTCTGTAAACAAAATTTCAAGTGTGTGCCATAAGCGGTTTCGGAGAAGAAGATTTTTGTAGTTTTTAAAAAATGCGCATACGAAACAAAATGGCTGCCAAGCTATGCATTGCATGGCTTTCAAATTGCACATACTAATGCTCACTATAGACCTCTACAATTTGCAGAAGTTTTATGAAAATTTGCAAATGTTTTATTTCACGAAGGCGACTGCGCAGTGCGAATTTTTACTGCAATATTGCCTTTAGGGGTCATGACTATGTGTACTCATGTGTTTGCTACACTGTAATATAGTTAAATAGTGTAAACATAATGCATAAAGTGCAAATTACGCAATTAAACAGCGATAAAAAGGCGAATGGCTCATAGCAGCCATGTTGATTATGGAAAATTCGCAGTTTGAACAAACTTGGTAGAGGACCTTGCAAGGAGCACATGTGCAAAATTGCGCTTTATTGCATTTAGCGGTTGCAGAGAAGAAGATGTTTAAAGATTTTCGCACAATTCAAAATGGCAGCTAGGTCATGTGACTAAATCACTTCTTTTGAACAAACTTTATTCTAGGTAAGTACAGCAGTACACACAGCAAGTTTCACAACTCTAGCATAAGCGGTTCTGGAGAAGAAGATTTTCAAGCGGTTGTCGAAATTTGTCGCAAAAAGCAATATGGCTGCTAGATCACATGACCTATAAGATTTATGTTGCATAGGATTATGCACAGCATAGATCTTTAGCATTGTGCCAAGTTTCATGAGTTTTTGAGTTATGTTGTTGTTTTTATAAGCATTTGAATAAGTGGCGGAATAATAAAAATAATAATAATAATAAATATAGCTGCAAGCAGCAATAGAGGTGGCCAGCGCATAATTTTTGCAATGCCATATAAGCAGTTATGCAAAAATATAAAGCTTTACAACAAGTTTTTACAGTTCTAACATAAGCATTTGGGAAAAAAACACATTTTTGAAATGTTTGCGTTTTTTAAAATGGCTGCCACACCATATGACCTATACTTTCAACATGAACAAATGTAACTCTAGGTGACAATATATGGTTATACAGCAAATTTCACAGCTTTAACATAAGCGGTTGGAAAGAAAACACAGTTTCAAAATTTTTGCATAAACAAATATGGCTGCCACAGCTTGTGACTAATTCCTTCATCATGAACAACTGTGAGTCTAGGTCATAATATAAGACTGTACAGCAAATTTCACAGTTCTTACATAAGCGGTTGCAGAGAAAATAGACTTTCGAAATTTTTGCGTAAACCAAGATGGCTGCCCAATCGTAAGATATACAGCCTCCATATTATGCACAATAGTGCTCACTATAGATGTCAATAAACATGGCAAAAATAAAGCATTTTTGTAAAACGGTTTTTGTTTTATTATTCATTTAAATATGTCGTTAAGCAATTTTGAACAATTCAAAATGGCTGCCAAACCACATGACGTATCAACTTCTCTTGAACAAATCTGAATGTTAGTCATAAGATAACTCTATAAACAAAATTTCAAGTCTGTCCCATAAGCGGTTTTGGAGAAGATTTTTATAGTTTTTAAAAATGGCGCATACGAAACAAAATGGCCGCCAAGCTATGCAATGTATGGCTTTCAAATTGCACATACTAATGCTCACTATAGACCTCTACAATTTGCAGAAGTTTCATGAAAATTTGCAAATGTTTTATTTCACGAAGGCGACTGCGCAATGCGAATTTTAACTGCAATATTGTCTTTAAGGGTTATGACTATGTGTAATCATGTGTCTATTACACTGTAATATTGTTAAATATTGTAAAACTAATGTATAAATTGCAAAATTACGCAATTAAATGGCGATAAAAAGGTTACTGTCTCACAGCAGCCATGTTGATTATGGAAAAATCGCAATTTTAACAATCTTGGTAGAGGACCTTGCAAGGAGCATATGTGCAACATTGCGCTTCATTGCACTAAGCGGTTTAAGAGAAGAAGATGTTTAAAGATTTTCGCAAAATGCAAGATGGCTGCTACATCATGTGACCAATGCACTTCTGTTGAGCAATGGCAAATCTAGGTCATAGCAGCACTAAGCACAGCAAGTTTTAAAGTTGCAACATAAGCAGTTCCAGAGCTAAAGATTATTAAGCAGTTCTCGAAATTTGTCGCAAAAAACAATATGGCTGCGTAACCTTATGACCTATGAGTTCAATATTGCATGAGATGTAGAATTGCAATAGGCTGTACCAACATACCGGATTTCAAGAGTTTAGCATACGTAATTTGTGTTTTGTGAGCAATTGACTCAAAAAACGCAGTAATGAATTACAAATGATTACCATAAATTTAAAACCGATATTGCTGCCGCATCATGTGACTGATTCTCTCCTAATGAGCAATTTTGAATCTAGGTCACAATATAAGAGTGTACAGCAAATTTCACAGTTCTTACATAAGTGGTTGCAAAGAAAATAGACTTTCTGTATTTTTGCGTAAACCAAAATGGCTGCCCGATCGTAAGATATACAGCCTCCATATTATGCACAATAGTGCTCACTATTGATGTCAATAAACATGGCAAAAATAAAGCATTTTTGTAAAACGGTTTTTGTTTTATTATTGATTTAAATATATCGTTAAGCAATTTTGAACAATTCAATATGGCTGCCAAACCACTTGACCAATTGACTTCTCTTGAACAAATCTGAATATTGGTCATAAGATAACTCTACAAACCAAGTTTCACGTCTGTCTAATAAGCGGTTTCGGAGAAGAAGATTTTTGTAGTTTTTAAAAACAGCGCATATGAAACAAAATGGCCGCCACACTGTGCAATGTATGGCTTTCAAATTGCACACACTAATGCTCACCATAGACCTCTACAATTTGCAGAAGTTTCATGAAAATTTGCAAATGTTTTATTTCACGAAGGCGACTGCGCAGTGCGAATTTTAACTGCAATATTGTCTTTAAAGGTTATGACTATGTGTAATCATGTGTCTATTACAATGTAATATTGTTAAATATTGAAAAACTAATGTATAAAGTGCAAATTTACGCAATTAAATGTCGATAAAAAGGTTAATGTCTCACGGCAGCCATGTTGATTATGGAAAAATCGCAGTTTGAACAAACTTGGTAGAGGACCTTGCAAGGAGCATTTGTGCAAAATGATGCCTTATTGCACTAAGTGGTTTAAGAGAAGAAGATGTTTGAAGATTTTCGCAAAATGCAAGATGGCTGCCACATCATGTGACCGAGGCACTTCTCTTGAGCAACAGCAAATCTAGGTCACAGTAGCACTAAGCACAGCAAGTTTCAAAGTTGTAACATAAGCAGTTCCAGAGCTAAAGATTTTTAAGCGTTTGTCGAAATTTGTCGCAAAAAGCAATATGGCTGCCAGAGCATGTGACCTATGAGTTCAATTTTGCATGAGATGTAGCAGAGCAATAGGATGTACCAGCATACCTGATTTCAAGAGCTTTGCACAAGCAGTTAAGCAGTTATGGGCAATTGAATAAAAAGCTTGGCGGAATAAAAAGAATAATAATAATAATAATAATAATAATCCGAACAATAACAATAGGTTGTCCTGCAACTTTGTTGCTGGCCACCTAATAATCCTGACAATAACAATAGGTTGTCCTGCAACTTCGTTGCATGGCCACCTAAAAACACAAGGGCAAGTTCACCAATACTACGAGATAATGTATTAGCTGTGGCCACTTATGGGGTCACCAATGGGCTGCAAGTGAGAAATATTCACTATCAGAATCACTGTAAGGTTAAGAGGGACTAGCTGTAAGTATCATGAGTGGGGTTGAAAGGCTGTGCAAACGACATGACCAATGAGTAAATACCATATACTATTTAGTTGTAATGCCTAAATGGGCTATTGTATTATAGATATATGTGTCAGATCGTATTATAGATATATGTGTCAGTACATACTTCCCTATCGTATAGTAAGTGTGCCCAGTGCGGCCCGGTTTAAACACCCTAGTATCACAATTGCCTAAATGGGTTAAGCAATACAAGTAAAGGATCGCCCCTAAGTACAGCAATATAACACAATTATGGCCCAGAAATATATAACTAAAGGGGGATTGAAATGATCAGTTATACTAATGGAATCATTAGAATATTACAGCTGCACCTGATTAGTGTATCTGGTCAGTAACGACTGGTATTAATACGTGACACCGAAGGTGTCACATGATTATTGTGGCAATAATAGTATTATTTTCTTGGTGTAGGGATATCAATAAGGTATTTGGAACTTTGCCAGATTCGTATTTGATAAAAGATAATCAGGTGTTGCAGAATACTATTAACTGTAAGTGCCTTAGATACTGAGTGAATGGTTATAACAGCCGGAAACCCAGCTGACAGTTGTAAAGTATCTGCTCAATGGAGTACTGCAAGTTACAGCCCGAGGCAGTCAGACAGTCCGTACTAGTAAGTACCTATTGGCATCCTTAAATATTTAGCCAGGCTAAGATAGTGACGGGTATTTCTATCTGCCATAATGTTGGCTAATAGGTATCTTGTAGTGGCTAAAACCAAAGTGGAAGTATGCATCAGTTCAGACAGTGGCCTATATTTATCAAAGTCTGGCGGACCTGATCAGCCAGTGCGGATTAGGTCCGCCAGACCTCGCTGAATACGGAGAGCAATACGCTCTCCGTATTCAGCATTGCACCAGCAGCTCACAAGAGCTGAAGGTGCAACGCCGCCCCCTGCAGACTTGCGGCCAATAGACCGCCAGCAGGGGGTGTCAATCAACCCGATCGTACTCGATCAGGTTGATTTCCGGCGATGTCTGTCCGCCTGCTCAGAGCAGGCAGACAGGTTATGGAGCAGCGGTCTTTGTGACTGCTGCTTCATAACTGCTGTTGCTGGTGATCCTGCAGGCTCACCAGAAACACAGGGCATCAAGCTTGATAGATAAGCCCCATAGAGTGGTCCCTATCAGTAAATAAGGCTATTATTACGGCGACACCATTTGTCAGCCAACTTCAAATTAATATTAACATTAAATAACTAGTACATATGAGAAGTATTGGCAGAAACTACCGATGCAAGTTAAAAGTAAGGTAGAGTTTGGAGAGAGACTGTTATGTCCCTACTCCCCTAACGTTTCGCACAACTGCTTTTTGTGTTTGTCTTTAGCTGTAATTTTCCTCTTACTCATTTACTGCACCCACACATATTATATACCGTTTTTCTCGCCATTAAATGGACTTTCTAAAGATACCATTATATTCATCATATATTATAATTTACCATAAAAAATATTATAAAATATGATGAAAAAATGGAAAAAAAACACTTTTTCTAACTTTGACCCCCAAAATTTGTCACACATCTACAACCACCAAAAACACCCATGCTAAATAGTTTCTAAATTTTGTCTTGAGTTTAGAAATATCCAATGTTTACATTTTCTCTGCTGTTTTTGCAAGTTATAGGGCAATAAATACAAGTAGCACTTTGCTATTTTCAAACCATTTTTTTTTTCTAAATTAGCGCTAGTTACATTGGAACCCTGATATCTGTCAGGAATCACTGAATAACCCTTCACATGTATATATTTTTTTTAGTAGACAACCCGAAGTATTGATCTAGGCCCATTTTGGTATATTTCATGCCACCATTTCACCGCCAAATGCGATCAAATAAAAAAAATTGTTCACTTTTTCACAAACATCTTCATAAACTTTAGGTTTCTCACTGAACTTATTTACAAACAGCTTGTGCAAATATGGCACAAATGGTTGTAAATAATTCTCTGGGATCCCCTTTGTTCAGAAATAGCAGACATATATGGATTTGGCATTGATTTTTGGTAATTAGAAGGCAGCTAAATGCGACTGCGCACCACACGTGTATTATGCCCAGCAGTGAATGAGTTAATTAGGTAGCTTGTAGGGAGCTTGTAGGGTTAATTTTAGCCTCCCACCTGACACATCCCACACCCTGATCTCTCCCAAACAGCTCTCTTCCCTCCCCACCCCACAATTGTCCCCGCCATCTTAAGTGCTGGCAGAAAGTCTGCCAGTACTAAAATAAAAGGTATATTTGTTGTTTTTTTGTGTGTGTGTGTGTGTGGGGGGGGGGGGTTTGAGCATATTTACATATGCTGCTGTGATGGACCCCCCTTAGCCCCCAACCTCCCATATCCCCCCCAAAACAGCTCTCTAACTCTCCCCTGCTACTTATTTGCCGCCATCTTAGGTACTCGCAGCTGTCTGCCAGTACCCAGTTTGCCCCCCCAAACAATTTTTTTTTAATTTTTTTGATAAAATATAGATTTTTCTGTAGTGTAGCTGCCCCCCCCCCCTCAATACCCCCCTTCCCCTCCCAGATCCTTTGATCCTTCTTTTTTTTCCTCCTCCCTCTCCCTTCTTCCAATTCCGGGACATTGATGGCAGTAGTTGCTGTGCTAGCGCGCCCCCGCAGGCTCCCCCCGCACGCTCCCGGAACCTGGCGTGCACATTGCACATACAGGAACCGGATGCCGGGTAGCGATGGGCCGCCCACCCGCCTCCCTGCTAAGCTCCCACCCACCAACGATCGGCAACATCGCTACCGGTGCAGAGAGGGCCACAGAGTGTCTCTCTCTGCATCGGATGCTTGAAAAAAGGGTATTGCAGAATGCCTCAATATTGAGGCATCACTGCAATACCCTGAGAGCTGCTGGAAGTGATCACAATCGCTTCCAGCGCTGAATTAGACCAAGGACGTACCAGGTACGTCCATTGTCACTAACTGACAGTTTTTGAAGGACTTACCTGGTACGTCCTTGGTCGTTAAGGGGTTAAAGGGACACTGAACCCAATTTTTTTCCATTCATGATTCAGATATAGCAGAAATTTTAAGTAACTTTCTAATTTACTCCTATTATCAATTTGTCTTCATTCTCTAGGTATCTTTATTTGAAAAGCAGGAATGTAAGCATAGGAGCCTGCCCATTTTTGGTTCAGCTCCCTGGATAGCGCTGGCTGATTGGTGGATACATTTAGCCAAAGATGAACCAAAGATGGGCCGGCCCGTAAGCTTATATTCATGCTTTTTCAAATAAAGAGAATGAAGAAAAATTGATAATAGGAGTAAATTAGAAATTTGCTTAAAATTACTGCTCTATCTGAATCATGAAAGAAAAAAATTGGGTTCAGTGTCCCTTTAAGGATTCGGGTTGTTTTTTTTATTGTTTATGAGATTTTATTTCTGAATAGATTTACATCCCCCAAAAAGTGTTATATGGTCCTGTAATAAAACAAAAGATGTGTTGAGCCTTATTTAATAAGTACACATATGTAAACATGTGTAATGTATGTTTATGATTGTGTAAGGGAATGGAAACTTTTATGATTCCATGCACACATAACTAATCAAATAATAAAAATATTAGCAGATATTAAATGGATATTAAACAGTATGAGATTGTAATATAAAATGTAAAATCATATATAGTTTAAAAAAACTTTGCAATATGCTTTCATTATTTATTTTGTTCCTCTTTCCTGTAACTTTACAGGAACAAAGTTTCTATACAGTAATGGGTGCCACTATGTTTGAACCTAAGTCGCCCCTTGTAGTTCAGACATCCTTTACTTTACCTTTACACTTATACTTTAATATTTAAACAAGTAATATAATTGTAACAATGCACCTACATATTATTCTAAGGCTAATCTTTGCTTTGAGTGCATTATTGTATCTAGCATGTATTTACTGTTTAACATCCCTTTAAAGCTGTTCTTATTCTCTGCTTTCACGAAGATAAAAAAGACAGTAGGTGCTGGTGTCTCAGAAAGAGTCGGGGGGGGGGGGATATTGTGCACATTTAGATAATGGAAGTCAATTGTCAAGTTGCTTAAAATTCTGTGTTCTATCAGAATAATGAAAGTTGTATTTTAACTTAGGGACAGTGTAGTCAAAATTCAAGTTTCATGATTCAGATAGGGCATGCAATTTTAAACAACTTTCCAATTTACTTTTATCATCAAATTTGCCTTGCTTTTTCTCTCTGTTAAAAAAAATGCCTCTTATTACAGTACATTTTGACAGCTTTTCACAGTTAGACAGAGCTAGTTCATGTGTGCTATATATATATAACATTGTGCTCCCTCATGTGGAGTTATTTAAAAGTCAATACTGATTGGCTAAAATGCAAGTCTGTCAAAAGAACTGAGATAAGGGGGCAGTCTGCAGAGGCTTAGATACAAGGTAATCACAGAGGTAAAAAGTGTATTAATATAACTGCATTTGTTATGCAAAACCGGGGGATGGGTAATAAAGGGATTATTTATCTTTTTAAACAATAAGAATTCTGGAGTAGACTGTCCCTTTAAGTGTCTCTTTAAAACATTTTTAATTCAAAAAGTTTTAATACAGAATGTATCATGATAAATATAAATGTAGAACAAGAAAAGTAGATTTCCCAAATAAGGAAGATCTACAAGTTTAGGCATCTTCAGGATATATATTGCACCTTTGCATACCCTCACTCCTGAAAGTGCGGGGCACCTCCAAAGCGTGGAGCTCTGGGTGGTTGCCCCTCTTGCCCTGCCCAAAGGGCAGGCCTGTTTTTAGGCATGGTACTGTGGGTATCACTGCTGGGTGAAAATATAATTTTTACAGATTCCCATAACTGACACTAGACACAATTGGATTACTTTAGAGTTGGAATGAACTGGATTTGATTTGAGACGTAACTGAGAGCACATTTGAAAATTAGATTGACACAGTCTAGATATGGATGGGTTGGGTGCATAGACACTGTAGGCACAGGTTGATTAAACATGAAAGCTGCACGATTTGTTAGAAGATCTGTTTCCAAGCAGAACACAGAATTGAAGCAGCTGTCAAGAGAAGACTTGGCTGAAATATCTTCCGCAAAGTGTTTTGTCGCCTGATGAGATGAGGTTCCTCCTGTGAGTGATTACAGTGATCTGTCTTCCTTTAACAATTAACGAGCCATTAACAAAACTAAGTACTGCCTAATGTCTACTCATTGTTTTGTTTTATTATAAGTTTCCAATAAAAGGGATCTGATTTCCAATTCCAAGCATTCCAGTGTTCTCCTTTTTCAGCACTATTAGGTATATATAGCACTCTCTGTGGCACAAAACAGATTGCAAATAGGATGTATATGTATTTCACAATGCAGAGAAGTCTTAAATCATATTTTGCTACTGAAATCTCACTAATTTCTACAATATTCTATGAAGTCTATTCTAGAAATTAGCACAAGGATATTATGCCCAGGATATTGAATACAGAGATATCAACTATGCAATGTAATTTGTGTGTTCTTGTGTGTGTATGAACAAACACTTAGTTTATTGTCCAAATCTGTGTTTTCTCTTCATTTAGAGTTTTAATAGATGTATATGTACAGTTGGTTTAGTGTCCAAAGCCATGTGTTTGTGTGTATGTGAATTACTTAGTGTGTATGATTTAATGTGTGTGTGTGCGAATCCGTGTGTATGTGCATACTTACGCCTAGATTTAGAGTTTTGCGGCCGAAGGGGTGCGTTAGCTACGCGTCTTTTCTTTCTAGCGCTGCTTCTAAACAACGCTGGTATTTAGTTCTTTAAAGGGCTGCGTTAGGCTCCAAAAAGGGAGCGTAAAGGCATATTTACCCCCACTTCAACTCTTAATACCAGCGCTGCTTATGGTAGCGGCTAGCTGGAAAAACGTGCTCGTGCACGATTCCCCCATAGGAAACAATGGGGCAGTTTGGGCTGAAAAAAAACCTAACACCTGCAAAAAAGCAGCGTTCAGCTCCTAACGCAGCCCCATTGTTTCCTATGGGGAAACAGTTTCTAAGTCTGCACCTAACACCCTAACATGAACCCCGAGTCTAAACACCCCTAACCTTACACTTATTAACCCCTAATCTGCCGCCCCCGCTATCGCTGACACCTGCATTACACAATTAACCCCTAATCTGCCGCTCCGGACACCGCCGCAACCTACATTATCCCTATGTACCCCTAATCTGCTGCCCCTAACATCGCCGACACCTACATAATATTTATTAACCCCTAATCTGCCCCCCCAACGTCGCCGCTACCTAACTACACTTATTAACCCCTAATCTGCCGACCAGACCTCGCCGCTACTCTAATAAATGTATAAAACCCTAAACCACCGCACTCCCGCCTCACAAACACTATAATAAATTGTATTAACCTCTAATCTGCCCTCCCTAACATCGCCACCTCACTTCAAGTATTAACCCCTAATCTGCCAACCAGACCTCGCCGCTACTCTAATAAATGTATTAACCCCTAAAGCTAAGTCTAACCCTAACACCCCCCTAAATTAAATATAATTTTAATCTAACAAAATAAATTAAATCTTATTAACTAAAGTATTCCTATTTAAAACTAAATACTTACCTGTAAAATAAACCCTAATATAGCTACAATATAACGAATAATTATATTGTAGCTATTTTAGGATTTATATTTATTTTACAGGCAACTTTGTATTTAGTTTACCTAGGTACAAAAGCTATTAAATAGTTAATAACTATTTAATAGCTACCTAGTTAAAATAATTACAAAATTACCTGTAAAATAAATCCTAACCTAAGATACAATTAATTAAATAAATTACCTACAATTACATACAATTAAATAAACTAAACTAAATTACAAAAAAAAATAAACACTAAATTACAAAAAATAAAAAAAGATTACAAGAATATTAGGCTAATTACACCTACTCTAAGCTCCCTAATAAAATAAAAAAGCCCCCCAAAATAATAAAGGTCCCTACCCTATTCTAAATTAAAAAGTAACCAGCTCTTAAAAGGGCTTTTTGCGGGGCATGCCCTAAAGTAATCAGCTCTTTTGCCTTTAAAAAAAATACAACCCCCCCAACATTAAAACCCACCACCCACATACTACTACTCTAACCCAAACCCCCCTTAAATAAACCTAACACTACCCCCCTGAAGATCTCCCTACCTTGAGCCGTGTTCACCCAGCCGGGCACCGATGGACCAAAAGAGGACATCCGGAGCGGCAGAAGTCTTCATCCTATCTGGGCAGAAGAGGACATCCGGACCGGCAGACATCTTCATCCAAGCGGCATCTTCTATCTTCATCCATCCGACGAGGAGCGGCTCCATCTTCAAGACCTCCGGCGCGGAACATCCTTCTTCCCTGACGACTAGACGACGAATGACGGTTCCTTTAAATGACGTCATCCAAGATGGCGTCCCTCAAATTCCGATTGGCTGATAGGATTCTATCAGCCAATCGGAAATAAGGTAGGAAAAATCTGATTGGCTGATTGAATCAGCCAATCAGATTCAAGTTCAATCCGATTGGCTGATCCAATCAGCCAATCAGATTGAGCTCGCATTCTATTGGCTGTTCCGATCAGCCAATAGAATTAATAAGCCAATAGAGGTTTAATTGTAACTTAGGTTAGGATTTATTTTACAGGTAATTTTGTAATTATTTTAACTAGGTAGCTATTAAATAGTTATTAACTATTTAATAGCTTTTGTACCTAGTTAAACTAAATACAAAGTTGCCTGTAAAATAAATATAAATCCTAAAATATCTACAATATAATTATTCGTTATATTGTAGCTTTATTAGGGTTTATTTTACAGGTAAGTATTTAGTTTTAATTAGGAATACTTTAGTTAATAAGATTTAATTTATTTCGCTAGATTAAAATTATATTTAACTTAGGGGGTTGTTAGGGTTAGACTTAGCTTTAGGGGTTAATACATTTATTAGAGTAGCGGCGAAGTCCGGTCGGCAGATTAGGGGTTAATACTTGAAGTTAGGTGGCGGCGATGTTAGGGAGGGCAGATTAGGGGTTAATACAATTTATTATAGTGTTTGTGAGGTGGGAGTGTGGCGGTTTAGGGGTTAATACATTTATTAGAGTAGCGGCGAGGTCCGGTCGGTAGATTAGGGGTTAATAAGTGTAGTTAGGTAGCGGTGACGTTGGGGGGGCAGATTAGGGGTTAATAAATATTATGTAGGTGTCGGCGATGTTAGGGGCAGCAGATTAGGGGTTCATAGGGATAATGTAGGTGGTGGCAGTGTGCGGTCGGCAGATTAGGGGTTAAAAAAATTTAGTATAGTGGTGGCAATGTGGGGGGCCTCGGTTTAGGGGTACATAGGTAGTTTATGGGTGTTAATGTACTTTAGAGCACAGTAGTTAAGAGCTTTATAAACCGGCGTTAGCCCAGAAAGCTCTTAACTACTGACTTTTTTTTTTTGCAGCTGGAGTCTTGTCGGTAGAGGGTCTACTGCTCACTTCAGCCAAGACTCTAAATACCGGCGTTAGGAAGATCCCATTGAAAAGATAGGATACTCAATTGGCGTAAGGGGATCTGCGGTATGGAAAAGTCGCGGCTTGAAAGTGAGCGTTAGACCTTTACCTACACGACTCTAAATACCAGCGGCCGGCCAAAAGCAGCGTTAGGAGCCCTTAACGCTGCTTTTGACGGCTACCGCAGAACTCTAAATCTAGGCGTTAGTTTACTGTCTAAATCTGTGTGTGCGTTTGTGTGGTCAAGTTCTTAGTTTATTGTGTAAATCCATTTGAGAGTGTTTGCATGTTTTGCTCAAGGTTCATGGGCTAGAACATTAAAATCTGATTTGTGATTTTTTAATAAAAAATTTGAATTGACTTATGACAGTAAACCATGGCCTTCTGAGGTTTGGACCTTTAAACCCCCTTTACACATATTTCTTTAATTGGTTTCAATGTCAATTACATCTATTCTACCTACTCCACAAGACCACTAACTCCTAAATATTTTGCTATTTATAACCTGAATTCAACAACACAAATATATCACTTTTTGGTACTTTGTGACATTTTAAATTGTAAGCTAAACTGTGACAATATTTCTGATATATTTTGTGGCTCAAATATATGTGTAAAGAGATATATTTAAAAAGAAAAAAATAATATGAATTGTATTTCCCTGCCACATAAAATAGTTTTTAGAGCTTTAAGTATTTTTAACATTTTATACAACTAACCTCTGTCTGCCCTCACATATTCCCTTACATGCAGCAACTGTCTTTTAGCATGACCAAAAAAAAGCTTCCTAGAAAGTCCTTTACTTTCTACCTGATCTGAATGAACACCATGTTTTGTCCTATGGTTTTGTGCACACAAAATATTTTTATTACGTGTCTAAAAGAGCAACACTGAAACATGTTAATTATTTTTTTTACTTAAAAATATGAAGAAAGAGCTATTAAATTGTAAACTTAAATACATGTGATAGTATCGATTGTGTGTTTTCTACATATTGCAATGGTTTATAAGGGTGCTAATTTGACAGACATAGAAGTGAATTAAAGTGGTCAATAAACATGAAAAATAGTAAAAAGGCTGTTGAGGTGGCTAGGGTGTAACTAAACCCCAGGTGACAGTATAATTCAGCCCTAACAGAATGACAGAAGTACAGAAGAAGGGGATTAAGACAGAAGGAAATAGAGTGTTACAAACGGGAGTGATTGAAGACTCTAAAAGCAAGTGGGCAGGCCCTATTGGTCTTATTGTATGGCTACCCAGAACAAAAGATTTGCTAATTTTTGTTATGTTTTTTTTTTTTTTTTAGATATTTATAGAAAATTACTACATCATACTTCCTTTTAATTAGCTTGTTTATAAACGAACCTTACTTTGCATTTAATCTAGATTTAACAAATGGTTATTGGTTAACTTTAATCAGGGCGGAAAGAAATCAATCGGCTAGATTATGAGTTTTGCGTTAGCCTTAAAAAGCAGAGTTGAAAGGTCCCAACGCTGCTTTTTCTTCTACCGCTGGTATTACGAGTCTTGCAGGTACAGGTGTACCGCTCACTTTTTTTCCGCGACTCGAACATACCGCAAATCCACTTACGTCAATTGCGTATCCTATCTTTTCAATGGGATTTTCCTAATGCCGGTATTTCGAGTCTGAGAAAAAGTTAGCAGTACAGCCTCTCCTGTCAAGACTTCTACCACATTTAAAAGTCAGTAGTTAAGAGTTTTATGGGCTAACACCGTAACATAAAACTCTTAAAGGGACACTATACCCAAACATTTTCTTTCATGATTAAGGTAGAGAATATAATTTTAAACAACATTCCAATTTACTTCTATTACCTAATTTGCTTCATTCTTTAGATATACCTTAATGAAGAAATAGCAATGCACACAGTGAACCAATCACAGGAGGCATCTATGTGCAGCTACCAATCAGCAGCTACTAAGCATATCTAGATATACTTTTCAGCAAAGAATATCAAGAGAATGAAGCAAAATAGATAATAGAAGTAAATTAGAAAGTTGTTTAAAATTGTATGCTCTTTCTAAATAATGAAAGAAAAAATGTGGGTTTCATGTCCCTTTAACTAAAGTGTTAAAAGTACACTAACACCCATAAACTACCTATTAACCCCTAAACCAAGCCCCCCCCCCCCCACATCGCAAACACTTAAATAAAATTTTTAACCCCTAATCTGCCGACCGGACATCGCCGCCACTCTAATAAACATATTAACCCCTAAACCACCGCCTCGCAAACATTAATTAAATTTTATTAACCCCTAATCTGCCGTCCCTAACATTGCAGACACCTACCTACATTTATTAACCCCTAATCTGCCACCCCCAACGTCGCCGCAACTATATTAATTGTATTAACCCCTAAACCTAATTCTAACCCTAACACCCCCTAACTTAAATATAATTTAAAATAATAACTTTAATTAACTAAATTATTCCTATTTAAAACTAAATACTTACCTATAAAATAAACCCTAAGCTAGCTACAATATAACTAATAGTTACATTGTAGCTAGCTTAGGGTTTATTTTTATTTTACAGGCAACTTTGTATTTATTTTAACTAGGTACAATAGTAATTAAAAAGTTATTAACTATTTAATAGCTACCTAGCTAAAATAAATACAAATTTACCTGTAAAATAAAATAAACCTAAGTTACAATTACACCTAACACTACACTATAATTACATTAATTCCCTAAACTAACTACAATTAAATACAATTATCTAAATTACGGAAAAAACCCCCCACTAAATTACAGAAAATAATAAAATAATTAAAAAAAAATTTAAACTAATTACACCTAATCTAATCCCCCTAATAAAATAAAAAAGACCCCCAAAATAATAGAAATCCCTACCCTATACTAAATTACAAATAGCCCTTAAAAGGGTTTTTTGCGGGGCATTGCCCCAAAGTAATCAGCTCTTTTACCTGTAAATAAAAATACAATACCCCTCAACATTAAAACCCACCACCCACACACCCAACCCTACTCTAAAACCCACCCAATCCCCCTTAATAAAACCTAACACTAACCCCTTGAAGATCACCCTACCTTGAGACGTCTTCACCCAACTGGGCAGAAGTGGTCCTTCAGACGGCCAGAAGTTTTCATCCTATCCGGGCAGAAGAGGTCCTCCAGACGGCCAGAAGTCTTCATCCAGATGGCATCTTCTATCTTCATCCATCCGGAGCGGAGCATCTTCAAGACATCCGACTCAGAGCATCCGATTGGCTGATAGAATTCTATCAGCCAATTGGAATTAAGGTAGAAAAAATCCTATTGGCTGATGCAATCAGCCAATAGGTTTGAAGTTCAATCCTATTGGCTGATCCAATCAGCCAATAGGATTGAGCTTGCATTCTATTGGCTGATTGGAACAGCCAATAGAATGCAAGCTCAATCCTATTGGCTGATTGGATCAGCCAATAGGATTTTTTCTACCTTAATTCCGATTGGCTGATAGAATACTATCAGCCAGTCGGAATTGAAGGGATGCCATCTTCGATGACGTCACTTAAAGATACCATCATTTAGTGTTAGTTGTCAGAAGGAAGAGGATGCTCCGCATCGGATGTCTTGAAGATGGACCCGCTCCGCTCTCGATTGATGAAGATAGAAGATGCCATCTGGATGAAGACTTCTGGCCGTCTGGAGGACCTCTTCTGCCCGGATAGGATGAAGACTTCTAGCCGTCTGGAGGACCACTTCTGCCCAGTTGGGTGAAGACGTCTCAAGGTAGGGTGATCTTCAAGGCGTTAGTGTTAGGTTTTTTTAAGGGGGGATTGGGTAGGTTTTAGAGTAGGGTTGGGTGTGTGGTGGTGGGTGGGTATTGTATTTTTTTTACAGGTAAAAGAGCTGATTACTTTGGGGCAATGCCCCGCAAAATGCCCTTTTAAGGGCTATTTGTAGTTTAGTATAGATAGGGTAGAGATATTTATTATTTTGGGGGGCTTTTTTATTTTATTAGGGGGATTAGATTAGGTTTAATTAGTTTAAAAAAATTGTAATTATTTTATTAATTTCTGTAATTTAGATAATTGTATTTAATTGTATTTAATTGTAGTTAGTTTAGGGAATTAATTTAATTATAGTGCAGTGTTAGGTGTAATTGTAACTTAGGTTTATTTTTATTTTACAGGTAAATTTGTATTTATTTTAGCTAGGTAGTTATTAAATAGTTAATAACTATTTAATAACTATTGTACCTAGTTAAAATAAATACAAAGTTGCCTGCAAAATAAAAATAAACCCTAAGATAGCTACAATGTAACTATTAGTTATATTGTAGCTAGTTTAGGGTTTATTTTATAGGTAAGTATTTAGTTTTAAATAGGAATAATTTAGTTAATTAAAGTTATTTTATTTAGATTATTTTAAATTATATTTAAGTTAGGGGGGTGTTAGGGTTAGGGTTAGACTTAGGTTTAGGGGTTAATATATTTATTATAGTGGTGGCGACGTTGGTGGCGGCAGATTAGGGGTTAATAAGTGTAGTTAGGTGGCGGCAACATTGGGGAGGAAGAGAAGGGGTTAATAAATAAAATGTAGGGTTCGGCGATGTTGGGGGCAGCAGATTAGGGGTTCATAAGTATAATGTAGGTGGCGGTAGTGTCCGGAGCGGCAGATTAGGGGTTGATAATATAAAGCAGGTGTCAGCGATGTCGGGGACGGCAGATTAGGGGTTAATAAGTGTAAGATTAGCGGTGTTTAGATTTGGGGTTCATGTTAGGGTGTTAGGTGTAGACATAACTTTTATTTCCCCATAGGAATCAATGGGGCTGCGTTAGGAGCTGAACGCTGTTTTTTTGCAGGTATTAGGTTTTTTTCAGCCGGCTCTCCCCCATTGATTCCTATGGGGAAATCGTGCACGAGCACGTTTAGCCAGCTCACCACTACCGTAAGCAACGCTGGTATTGAGGTGAGATGTGGAGCAAAATTTTGCTCTTCGCTCACTTTTCTGCGTCTAACGCCGGGTTTGTAAAAACCCGTAATACCAGCGTTGTCTGTAGGTGAGCGGTGAGCTGAAACTGCTCGTTAGCCCCGCAAGCCTTACCGACAAAAACTCGTAATCTAGCCGAATGATTTTTGTTTATTTTTTTAATCTGATTTTTTATTTAAATAGGATTTTTTTTAATAAAATGCTTTTTTTAAAGATAGATTCCCTTAAAGATTCATTATAATCCAAAGGATATTCATCCTGAAATAAGGATTTTATTTTTTTAATTATGCAGCATGAGGCTGTATATTCATGGCTGTAATGTTTAATGTTTTTGGTAAATTAATGCTATTCCTTCATTCACAATGTCATGTTTCCTCAGAGGTTTCTGAATTATTATTTTGGGAATTTTTTTCTATCCTGAAGATTTATCACATATTTTTAGTTTTGTAGTTCTTATAACTGTGACTTTGTGTCTGAAAAATAACATGACTCTTCTTCACAACTAAAATGTTCTAAAATAGGGGGAGGGTTTGAGCCTACTCTCATAGCGGCAAGACGCGTCTCTGTGAAGCTCCTGGACTTTGAGTAACTTATTACAAGTTTTCTATAGTAATTATACCACTTTTTACTTATATCAGAACATTTGCTTAGCCGGGAACTGATGTATGCTCATTATTGAGCATCTAACCGTGTTTCTGCCTATGTTCTATGAGAAAGATGTGAGACAGGATCTCTCACAGGCCTGGAAGCCATTTTTACAATTAGCTGTGAGGATCTTAAGAAATGACCCTGTGTTGGGAGTGAAGCATAGATCTGGGGCTGTCGCCAAATTACCCCCCCAAACTCTGGGGTTACGACATCCTGTAATAGGATAGTTGCTCGAAGGAGCAATCACTGGGCCTTGTGTATAGAAAGGGGCATTTAACTCCATTGCACAATTTTATTGGTATTTCCCAAAACCCTCCACTATACTCTCAGCAGAAACAATCATGGCTGGAAAGGCCTTGGAAACAGCTGCTTGAGGATCACTATTAGCGACTCCACAAGCTAATTGGCGAATGTTTCTCACTGAACCCACAATCTGAGCAGGGGGCGACATGTGAACTGACACCATCCCCGGAGCCGCACGATACTGACAAAAGTCACATGGATAACCCACACGATGCTGTACAGAGAAACTCTCTGCCAAAAAGTGTTAAGATAAATAACAGATCGGTTCTATCTGCTGATACCTAATAAAACTCTCAATTTCCGAAACCAGCTGTTGGGCAGTACGGAATACCTGACCCCAGCTTTAGCACGCCGATTTGTGCCTCTTGGCCTGGTAGTACTGAGGACTCTTGTTTTAGAAGGCAGATGCTGCGCCCGCCAGTGACAGAGTCCTGTACAGGCCCCCTTTACCAATCAACCTGGTGCCATATCAGAGAGAAGAAAGTCTGGGATCGGTTAAACCCCCACACTGATGGATTTGGCATACGTTTAACACTGCAGGTTTGGTAGTAACTTGGCTGCCCTGAAAACGGACTACACACAGCCACAACCTGTCCTAATCAACCGCTAAGATCTAACTGTTATATTTACTTCTGCTTTTTGGAAGAAACATTTTTTAACTTTAAAAGAAAGTTTTATAGGGACCATTTTACTGTTATGATGGTGCACATGCCGGATGTTTGTGGGACTTCTATGTTGCACACGGATCCGTATGTTTTTGTGGACTGTGGTTCTGATTTTTGTTCATACGATGCCTTTAGTCTGAACCACAACCTTGAATAACTACACAGTTATAATTTGCCTGTAATTTGTATGTTCTTATGGAGAGTGGCTGATAGTCCCTCTTCATTCACATATTTTCCAAGTCACCACTGTTTGCCTACACCAATATTTCTGTTTAAGTTAATGTATATAATTGGGGTTTGTTACTCCTGGGATGGGTCTGTATTGTTGTAATGTTATAAATTCCATAATGCAGGATTCTATGGAAGGAGGCTAGTTCTTCTAAAAGTTGGATTGGTATATGCTAAAAATCGTTATATTCTCATAAGGCATGTGAATCTCCTAGTTCTCGTAGGTTACTAGCGCCTTAGGTACACGTGGTTACTTATGCAACTTTGGGGTCTGATTATGCCTCTAGCTCCCAACCTGTGAGCCTGTTGTCTGGGGCCAAGACAGCAGGTCAAAAGCCTCGCCAGGGTCTATACCAAGGTGGCATATTGAGTGGCACCCAAATAGTACTTACCTACTAGTTGCCTTACACTAAAAACACATTCCCACCCGGATGCAACACATTAACATATATCCAGCACCTAGGAGGAAAGTAAAATCTAACTGAAGAGGTACTTCTCCATCTTCTCTACACCTGCCCTGTTTAGAGGTCCTAGCACAAAACTAGACGTAGCCTTTTAGCTTTCTTAACTAACAAACTAGTAAACCTAAGCCTATGTTAATTCTAAGCTATATGACCTTTACCCGTTGTACATAACCAACTAGTAAACCTAAGCCTATGTTAATTCTAAGCTAAATGACCTTTACCCTTTGTACATAACCAACTAGTAAACCTAAGCCTATGTTAATTCTAAGCTATATGACCTTTACCCTTTGTACATGTGGCTACCAACATCTGCACTCTGTCCTCATTGCATAAGATTATGTTACTGCTTTATCAGGCTAGTGTATGCTTGCTAGTGAATCACATAACCTCAATAATTTTTTTTTTTTTTTAAAAATGGTCTAAAAATAAACATACAAAATGTATTTTATGATTCAGATAGAGCATACAATTTTAAACCACATTCCAGTTTACTTCTATTATCAAATTTGTTCATTCTCTTTATGAAGGAGCAGCAATGCTAGCTAAACACATTAGGTGAGCCAATGACAAGAGGCATAGGCTGCTCCTAGTAGTATATTGCTAGCTGCTCCTGATCATACCTAGGTATGATTTTCAAAAAATGATAACAAGAGAATAAAGCAAATGCTATACTAGAAATCCATTGTCAGGGCCAGACTGGCAAATCAGACAAGCCCTGAAAATTTTGGAAGACTGGGCCAGACTAGCCCTCAACCCCCCCCCCCCCCCTCCTGGCCCAGCACCCCCTGGCCTCCACCCCGGCCATTACCTTTGTGCTTCCACGGCCTTGAATTGATGTGCTATGCTGCGCACAAGGCTCGCTCCCTACCTGGGAGTCTCCTCCTGGAACTACGCCTAGGATGTGGCCTGGCATCCCACCAGGAAAAGTCCTGGCATCCCGGTAAACCAATCTGGCACTGTGCATTGTAAAGTTGCTCAAACTGCATCTTTTATCTGAATCATGAAAGTTTAATTTTGACCGTCTCTTTAATCCATTGTTCCCCTGCACTTCTATGTACACATAATCACCCTTTACTAAGTTTCAAGAAGCTCAATCTATAGAAGATTTGAATGGAATAAATCTGCACAAGGACCTAAGTGTGAGGAGGGTGGGGGAAGCAGTCAAAATTAAAGTGAAACCTAAAATTGTATTTTATTTGTTAAATAAAACTAATTGTTATTATTAATGTAATCATTGTTTTTCTTTAGTTAAATACAACTATTATTATTATTAAGCTAAAATTATTAAGCTAGCTTTAGTAGAGGCAGTTATTTAAATATATCTCACCTGAGATGGTTAATTAACTACACTTAAATGTAGCCCCCCTAAATGCTGCAATTTATTCACTATACCCACTGCAATATACTTTATATGGCAGATCTTATAGCCTGTGTGCCTCATATGCAGCATCATTAGTTAGAGTATAGAATACTCCTGAGTTATAGTTACCATGAGAAAACTTATATGGTCTGATAGTTTATGTTCTCAATATATGTTATGGTTCAAGGGAATATTAGTTTCTGTATGCTTCTAGTCCAATCAGAATATTGTCTTCTGTCTACATATAGTTATATACATTCGGCTAGATTAAGAGTTTTGCGGTAAGCTGAAAAAGCAGCGTTAACAGGTCCTAACGCTGCTTTATTACGCCCACTGGTATTACATGTCTTGCAGGTTTAGGGGCACCGCACACTTTTTTGGCCTTAACGCAAATCAACTTACGTAAATTTCGTAAAGTCTTTTTTCAATGGGACTTGCATAGCGCCGGTATTACGAGTTTGTCCTAGGAAGTCAAAAAGTGAGTGGTACACCCTCTACCTCCAAGATTCCTAACGCATTTTAAAGTCAGTAGTTCAGAGTTTTATGGTACAAAGCTGTAGCATAAAACTCATAACTAAAGTGCTAAAATGTACACTAACACCCATAAAATAACTATTAACCCCTAAACCGAGGCCCTCCCAAATCGCAAACACTAAAAGAAAATTATTAACCCCTAATCTGCCGCTCCCGACATTGCCGCCACTATAATAAACATATTAACCCCTAAACCGCCGCACTCCCGCCTTGCAAACACTAGTTAAATATTATTAACCCCTAATCAGCCTCCCCTAACATCGCTGCCACCTTCATTATACTTATTAACCCCTAATCTGCTGCTCTTGACATTGCCGCCACCTACATTATACCTATTAACCTCTAATCTGCTGCCCCCAACATCGCCGCCACCTACCTACATTTATTAACCCCTAATTTGCCATCCCCAACATCGCCACCACTATTCTAAATTTATTAACCCTTTAAACCTGTCTAACCCTTACCCTAACTTAAATATAATTAAAATAAATCTAAATAAAACCTACAATTATTACCTAAATTATTCCTATTTAAAACTAAATACCTGTAAAATAAACCCTAAGCTAGCTACAATATAACTAATAGTTACATTGTAGCTAGCTTAGGGTTTATTTTTATTTTACAGGCAACTTTGTATTTATTTTAACTAGGTAGAATAGTTACTAAATAGTTATTAACTATTTGCTAACTACCTAGCTAAAATAATACAAATTTACCTGTAAAATAAAACCTAACCTAAGTTACACTAACACCTAACCTAACCCTACAATTAAATAAATTACCTGAATGAAATACAATTAAATAAATTAAATACAATTAGCTAAATTACGAAAAAAACACTAAATTATAGAAAATAAAAAACAAATTACAAGATCTTTAAACTAATTACACCTAATCTAAACCCCCAAAATAAAAAAAAACCCTAGCCTAAACTAAACTATCAATAGCCCTTAAAAGGGCCTTTTGCGGGGCATTGCCCCAAAGAAATCAGCTCTTTTACCTGTAAAAATAAAATACAAACACCCCCCCAACAGTAAAACCCACCACCCACACAACCAACCCCCCAAAAAAACCCTAACTAAAAAAGCCTAAGCTCCCCATTGCCCTGAAAAGGGCATTTGGATGGGCATTGCCCTTAAAAGGGCATTTAGCTCTATTGCTGCCCAAAGCCCTAACCTAAAAATAAAACCCACCCAATACACCCTTAAAAAATCCTAACACTAACCCCTGAAGATCCACTTACCGATCCACTTACTTCATCAAAGCGGCAAGATGTCCTCAACAAAGTCGGCAGAAGTGGTCCTCCAGACGGGCAGAAGTGGTCCTCCAGACGGGCAGAAGTCTTCATCCAGACGGCATCTTTTATCCTCATCCTTCCGACGCGGAGCGGGTCCATCTTCAAGACATCCGGTGCGGAGCATCCTCTTCAATCGACATCTTCTTCTGGAATGAAGGTACCTTTAAGTGACGTCATCCAAGATGGCGTCCCTTAGATTCCGATTGGCTGATAGAATTCTATCAGCCAATCGGAATTAAGGTTGAAAAAATCCTATTGGCTGATGCAATCAGCCAATAGGATTGAGCTCACATTCTATTGGCTGATCCAATCAGCCAGACGGCATCTTTTATCCTCATCCTTCCGACGCGGAGCGGGTCCATCTTCAAGACATCCGGTGCGGAGCATCCTCTTCAATCGACATCTTCTTCTGGAATGAAGGTACCTTTAAGTGACGTCATCCAAGATGGCGTCCCTTAGATTCCGATTGGCTGATAGAATTCTATCAGCCAATCGGAATTAAGGTTGAAAAAATCCTATTGGCTGATGCAATCAGCCAATAGGATTGAGCTTGCATTCTATTGGCTGATCCAATCAGCCAATAGATTGCAAGCTCAATCCTATTGGCTGATTGTATTAGCCAATAGGATTGAAGTTCAATCCTATTGGCTGATTGCATCAGCCAATAGGATTTTTTCAACCTTAATCAGCCAATCGTAATCTAAGGGATGCCATCTTGGATGATGTGACTTAAAGGTACCTTCATTCCAGAAGAAAACTTCGATTGAAGAGGATGCTCCGCCCCGGATGTCTTGAAGATGGACCCGCTCCACGTCAGAAGGATGAAGATAGAAGATGCCGTCTGGATGAAGACTTCTGCCCGTCTGGAGGACCACTTCTGCCTGTCTGGAGGACCACTTCTGCCGGCTTCGTTGAGGACATCTTGCCGCTTTGATGAAGACTTCTCATGGTAAGTGGATCTTCGGGGTTAGTGTTAGCATTTTTTAAGGGTGTATTGGGTGGGTTTTATTTTTAGGTTAGGGCTTTGGGCAGCAATAGAGCTAAATGCCCTTTTAAGGGCAATGCCCATCAAAATGCACTTTTCAGGGCAATGGGGAGCTTAGGTTTTTTTAGTTAGGGTTTTATTTGGGGGATTGGTTGTGTGGGTGGTGGGTTTTACTGTTGGGGGGGTTGTTTGTATTTTCTTTTACAGGTAAAAGAGCTGATTTCTTTGGGGCAATGCCCCGCAAAAGGCCCTTTTAAGTTTAGTTTAGGCTAGGGTTTTTTTTTTATTTTTGGGGGGCTTTTTTTATTTTGATAGGGCTATTAGATTAGGTGTATTTTACAGGTAAATTTGTATTTATTTTAGCTAGGTAGCTATTAAATAGTTAATAACTATTTAGTAACTATTCTACCTAGTTAAAATAAATACAAACTTGCCTGTAAAATAAAAATAAACCCTAAGCTAGCTACAATGTAACTATTAGTTATATTGTAGCTAGCTTAGGGTTTATTTTACAGGTAAGTATTTAGTTTTAAATAGGAATAATTTAGATAATAATAGTAGGTTTTATTTAGATTTATTTAAATTATATTTAAGTTAGGGGGTGTTAGGGTTAGACTTAGGTTTAGGGGTTAATACATTTAGTATAGTGGCGGCGACGTTGGGGGCGGCAGATTAGGGGTTAATAAATGTAGATAGGTGGCGGCGATGTTAGGGACTGCAGATTAGGGGTTAATAATATTTAACTAATGTTTGCGAGACGGGTTAATATGTTTATTATAGTGGCGGCGATGTCCGGAGTGGCAGTTTAGGGGTTAATAAATATAATGTAGGTGTTGGTGATGTCAGGGGCGGCAGATTAGAGGTTAATAAGTGTAAAATTAGGGGTGTTTAGACTCGGGTTCATGTTAGGGTGTTAGGTGTAAACATAAAATGTGTTTCCCCATAGGAATCAATGGGGCTGCGTTACTGAGTTTTACGCTGCTTTTTTGCAAGTGTTAGACTTTTTCTCAGCCGGCTCTCCCCATTGATGTCTATGGGGAAATCGTGCACAAGCACATACAACCAGCTCACCACTTACTTAAGCAGCACTGGTATTAGAGTGCGGTATGGAGCACAATTTTGCTCTGCGCTCACTTCTTGCCTGTTAACGCTGGGTTTGTAAAAACCCGTTATACCAGCGCTGCAGGTAAGTGAGCGGTGACAATAAAGTGCAAGTTAGCAACGCACCCCTCTTACTGCAAAACTAATAATCTAGGCGATTGTTTATAAGATGAGACTATAGGGTCTATTTATCAAGCTCCGAATGGAGCTTGATGCCCCGTGTTTCTGCTCCATAACCTGTCCGCCTGCTCTGAGGCGGCGGACAGACATCGCCGGAAATCAGGGGGCGGCATTGCCGAATCTGCAGTGGGCGGCGACATCGCCAAATCTGCAGGGGGTGGCGTTGCACCAGCAGTTCACAAGAACTGCTGGTGCAGTGATACATGCCGACAGCGTATGCTGTCTGCATTTATCGATGTGCGGCGGACATGGTTCGCTATAGTGAACAATGATAAATGGACCCCTATGACTTTAAGTATCTTATATGCTATGGAATATGAGTAAAGATTCCCTAAATTGTAGAAAATAGAGGTTTTCATAATGAGATCCAAGAGTGGTCTCTTCAGCCTATTGTACCTTCTATTATTTGTATTTATATTTGATATGTGGGGTCCAAAAGTGACCTTTAGAGATTGTTTAGGAAGGTTTCCATACTGACAGCCATTCTATTTTAACGGCGTTAAATATATTGGCAGAACAAGTTTGTAATGTACTGGACAAAATGTTTTCATACCTTTATTATTATTATATTAGACCGTGGGGTATATTACATTTTCAGTGCTGTATATTGTAACTATCTTTGTGTATCTGAAATTTTATTTGTATGATGCTTCTACAACATTTCTTACTCTAGTGAAAAAACATGATCATTCCAGTACTTTGCTGTCTGTCAAAATAAAATGAACATATTGAGGTCAATTTAACAAATGTCTTGCGGACCTGATCTGACAGTGTGGATCAGGTCCGCAAGACATCGCTGAATGCGGAGAGCAATACGCTTTCCGTATTCAGCATTACACCAGCATCTCACAAGAGCTGCTGGTGCAACGCCGCCCCCTGCAGACTCACGGCCAATGGGCCGCCAGCAGGGGGTGTCAATCAACAAAATCGTACTCGATCGTGTTGAATTCCGGCGATTCCTGTCTGCCTGCTCAGAGCAGGCGGACAGGGTTATGGAGCAGCGGTCTTTGTGACCGCTGCTCCATAACTTGTGTTTCTGGTGAGTCTTCAGACTCGCCAGAAACATGGGCCTTCAAGCTCCGTTTGGAGCTTGATAGATAGGCCCCGTTATCTCAAGACCTTGGGGCCAATTTATCAATGTCTGGCGGACATGATGCGCTATAGCGTATCATGTCCATCGGACATTGCTGAATGCCGAATTGATGTCCGCAGCCTCAGAGGTGGCGGACAAGTTAAGGAGCAGCGGTCTTAAGACTGCTGCTTCTTAACTCCTGTTTCCGGCGAGCGTGAAGGCTCGTGCGGAATCAGGGGTATTCAGGGCCATTCGTCCTTTGATAATTCGGCCTCCATGAATCTCATACCAAATGTTTAAGCCATACTGAAAGGCAGAGATAGATACCAGCCCTAATAGGGTGCCAGTGGAATGTAAGAGACAACATATATTGATTAAGTGATAGGTTGGTACCTTGTAAAGACTTATTTAATATAAGTTCTATTCAGTTTCCCCCTACCCACAAAAAACAAACAAACCAAAAAAACACAGTGCAGAGCTTATATGTTAGTGTGTACACCATCTGGAACTTGGCGACAATTGCATGCAAGTTTACTGAGCTCACAGTGGTAATATCCCAGATAGTAGATTGTCAGGTGAATCTGAAGCTTCATTTCAGGAAAACGTCTTCCTAAAATAGTTATTGTCTTTTCAACCTTTTACTTTTTTTTTTACTCGCCAAGAGGAGAAGTTATGGATAGATATTATGTTAGTCAAATCACTTTTTTTGTGCAGCTATTATGTTTGTTTGAGAAATATGAAACATATGCGATATGCTAACATGACTTTATGTTAATGCAGGTTTTACATCCTCACCAAAATGCAAAAACAAAACAAGCATGGGAATTTCTGGCTTGGTAATTCATGTAAATTTACAACTTAAACCTTGTTCTGTACCACAATTTGTACATGTATCACCTTAGCCAGAACCTATTAATGTAACAATTCAGTTAAAGCGACATTAAACAATGAATAAATGCTAGATAGAATGATACATTTGAAGAAAAGATTAGTTTGAGAATAACATGTAGATTTAGTTTTTAAAGTTTCATTAGCTGTTTAAATATTGACAAATTAAGTATAAAGTTTTAGTGTCTATAAAACAATGGGAGCTGCTATGTTGTAACTTAGGTTACCTTCTCTGCTGTGGCCAATTAGGGACAGTTATAAATAGGTCACTAGAGTGTGCAGCCAATGGCTGTGTGGAATCTAACAGTGTTCTTCACTTTAATTTCTAAGAGGAACTGAAAAGCGCACAATTTCAAAATGGAAATATAGGAAATTGGTGCAAAATAATTAATAAAAGTATATTGTATAGTTTTTTGTTTTTTTCCAAAAGCTTTATTGATGTGAAATAAAACATAAAGACATAAAGCAAGCATAAAATCAGTTACAATCAAATCTTTCTTACAGCGAGGGTCTTTTAACAGAAGTATCTGAGAATTTTTTCACATCATTAGTATATGTTCCCATCCTGCAGACAGATTCCGAGGATGAGAACTGAAATGTAAAAGTTTTTTTTTGTTTTTCTTTTATAACCTTAAAGTGAGCATAAAGTAATATCTAAGTAGGCTAAGATCTATAATAAAATAGATAATTAGTAAAGGTATAGGAGGGGGGAAGAGAAAGGAGTGGTATAAGGAGGAAGAGGAAGAAGAGAGGTTAAAGAGGGGAAGAAGAGAGAAAAAAAGTTTGTGCGTTTTCAAATAGTGGTATCTCTCCAAAAGGAGGATCTCATCCGCCTGAGAGTGCCATTCTTCTATTGTTTGGGAGGTTCTGCGTTTTCCATTTTTTTAGGGATTAATTTCTTAGCCCCTGTGAGCATTATTAAGGGGCTATAATACCCAAATGTTTAAACACTTGAAAGTGATGCAGTATAGCTGTAAAAAGCTGAATAAAAAAATCACCTGAACATCTCTATGTAAAAAAGAAAGATATTTTACCTCAAAAGTTCCTCAGTAGCCCCATCCCATTGTAAAGGACTTCTAAGCAACAAATCAGTATGCCTGTCCCGGGACAGCGAAGGGAGTGAGCTTACATGCACTCTCATCTTATTTCCCTATTCAGCTTAAGGAAGTTTACAATGAAATCTCATGAGAGTTAAGTCAAATCTCATGAGATCACAGTAAAAGAGTTCATGACCTCGGCACTGTTGATGCTAATTGGCTGCTGTTCATTTCTTCATTTTTTTTTTTTTTTTTACCTGCAGCTGAGCAGCAGTTGAGTATAACTTTTTACACAGAACTTACTCTGCTGAGCTGAGGAAATTGTGAGGTAAAATATCTTCCTTTTTTACATAGAGATGCTCAGGTGATATTTTCCTGTAAGCTTTTTACAGTTATACTGCATCAGTTTCAAGGTATTTAGCATATGAGTATTATGTCCCTTTAACAACAGGGTTAAGTGAGCCTCACTTTGTGTTTTAGGCAAGGTGAGGAATAGTAGAATGTCCGGAGTATTTGGGATGTCTAAATTCAGGATCTCTGAGATTTTTTTTAAGACGGCAAGCCAAAACATTTTCTCTTTTGGGCAATGCCACCATACTGTATATAGAGAAGGGAGCCTTCGTCCCCGCATCCCCTCCAACATGAGGAGCTAAGAGATGGAAATATTTTATGCAACCCTGTTGGTGTGAGATACCATCTGCTAAGTAATTTGAAATGGGTCTCTTGGATATGTGTTGAGACAGAGGATTTTTTAATAAGTCTAAAAGCTTTCAGTCAAGATTTTCAATCATACTTGGTGTCAAAGTCTCTTCTCCATTGCATTGTGTATGTTGGTAGTGTTTCTACCTCTTGTATGAGTATAATCTTGTAAAGTATTGATACTAAATGTTTTGGGACTCTTCCCATGGTGCAGAGCTCTTCAAATGGGGTAAACCCTCTCCCCAGTTCCATTTTAAGTTTATGCCTGGAAATGTAGTGTATCATCTGATTGTAAGGCATCCATGAGGAAAACATTTCCACATGTTTTTCTTCTACTCTACTCTGAGGTAAAAACTTTCCACTTTCTACCATCCCTTGGAGAGATCCCTCCCTAAGTTTATAGGGTTTAATCTTTCGTGAGCCTAAGTAATGGAAGGTAAGGTCAGGATTTTCAAGGATTGGAGTAAGTGGGGGGGGGGGGGGGAATGTTTCATAGAAATGTGTGCGGTGGTGGCTAAAGTCCTATCCCACACATGGAGAGTTTCCGCTATCATATGGTAGTCCTTAATGTCTTTTGGTCTTTTATGAGGTGGTATCCAAGCTAAAGTGCCTAAATTATTTAATTTAAGAATGTGTCTATCTAGTTGAACCCATGCTTTGTGATCTGTATTGTGAGACCATTCCACTATTCTCTGCAAAATAATAGCGTTCCTATATGAATTGAGGTCTGGGAGGCCCAAACCTCCCCTATCTCTGGGTAAGTACATGATACATTTTGGGATCCTGGGTTTGACGTTGGCCCATATGTATTGCTCAATTAATTTTTGTAGTTGAGCAACATAACCTGCTGGTAGCTCAATGGGGACAGTTTGGAAGATGTATAATATACGTGGCAGTATATTCATTTTGATAACACCTACTCTTCCCAACCAGGATAGGGGTTTGTTGCTCCATGAGGAGAGATCTGAGGCAATATTGTTTTGAAGGGTGCTATAGTTATGTTTAAAAAGGTCTGAGGGGTTAGGGGGTTAGGTGTATTCCTAAATATTTTAATTTGTTTTTTGCAATTTTTATATTAAAGTTTTTCTGCAGTGAGTGTACAATCTTTGGGGAAGTATTTATGTTTAGAATTTCCAACTTGTTTAAATTGAGGAGAAAGTTAGAGGCTTTACCGTATGCTCTCAATTGGTTTAGTAGTTCAGGGATTGATGTATTAACATAAGTGATGGTGTAAAGGACATTGTCGGCGTATAAAGCCTGTTTATATTCTGTTTGCTCAATTTTAATGCCGGTGATATTGTGATTTCTCCTAATTTTATGGGCCAAAGCTTCTATTGATAGTGCAAACAGCAACGGGGACAGGGGACACCCCTGTGTTTTGCGGTTGTTAATAGTAAATACATCAGATAGGGTTCCGTTTATTCCAATTTTATAGTTGGGATTCGAGTAAAGTGCAAAAACAGTATTTAGGAAGGCTTTCTGGAAATTGTTTCCATAACTTGACGCAGAAAAAGTCAGTCGACCCTGTCGAAGGCCTTCTCTGCATCCGAGTAGAGTTTTTATATATACAAAGGCAACAATTTTGTAGAGCTTTTGAGAATGTAAACTGTGGCAGCAACATCAATTTTGCAGCTTAAATTATTTTTTTACATATTATATAACACATTAATGCATTTCTTTAATCTTTTTCATGGCAAGTTATTGTAAGGGACCTTAAACCACCATTATTCAGTGTATGATACACACATACAAATACTTTAAAGCGCATTAATCACTTCTTGGTTTTATGTAAAAAAAATGCTGGTTAAAGAAACAGTCAACGTTAAACTTTAATAATTCAGACAGGGAATGCAGTTTTAAACAACTTTCCCTTATACTTCTTTTTTCAAATGGTCTTTGTTCATCTGGTATCCTTCGTTAAATAGCATACCTAGGAGCAGCAAAGCTTCATTTATCGTACCTTGCAACAACTGACTCATACAATGATGTTAAATATAAACTGACAACAAATTATGACATTTAGGGAAGTCTCCCTAAGTGTGATACGGGAATCCAGACGTGGACCCGTTGCTCAGTGTGCCTAGAGGGATATGGCTGCACCTCACTGACGAGGCCCACAATAGGCCGAAACGTACGTCTGGGGTTTTGCTGTTTCTCTTGTTCAGAGAGGGATTGTCTGGCATTTCGGGGCTGGACTGTACTGTGAAGTCAGGATCAGACTGATATGCTTCAGGAAAGTTCTTATCTGTGAAAAGCACATGTTCAGCAAAAAGAGGCTGCTTCTTGGGTGGTAACTAGCCATAAAACAAGCTATGATGCTATTGTTTGTTCCCAGGTTGACCGCTTCTCTCTTTTTATATATGCAAATTATGACATTTAGGGAAGTCTCCCTAAGTGTGATGTGGGAATCCAGACATGGACCTGTTGCTCAGTGTGCCTAGAGGGATATGGCTGCACCTCACTGACGAGGCTCACACTAGGCCGAAACGTATGTCTAAAGATTTGCTGTTTCTCTTGTTCAGAGAGGGATTGCCTGGTATTTCTGCGCTGGACTGTACTGTTAAGACAGGATCAGACTGATATGCTTCAGGAAAGTTCTTATCTGTGAAAGGCACATGTTGAGCAAAAAGAGGCTGCTTCTTGGGTGGTAACTAGCCATAGAACAATCTATTATGCTATTGTTCGTTCCTAGGTTGAGCGCTTCTCTCTTTTTATTTATGCAAATTATGACATTTAGGGAAGTCTGCCTAAGTGTGATGTGGGAATCCAGACGTGGACCTGTTGCTCAGTGTGCCTAGAGGGATATGGCTGCACCTCACTGACGAGGCCCACACTAGGCCAAAACGTACGTCTGGGGTTTTGCTGTTTCTCTTGTTCAGAGAGCGATTACCTGGTATTTCAGGGCTGGACTGTACTGTTATGTCAGGATCAGACTGTTATGCTTCAGGAAAGTTCTTATCTGTGAAAGGCACATGTTTAGCAAAAAGAGACTGCTTCTTGGGTGGTAACTAGCCATAGAACAATCTATTATGCTATTGTTCGTTCTCAGGTTGAGCGATTCTCTCTTTTTTATTTAAACATATTTTCTCCCTAAGAAAAACACTCAGTATGAAATATACATATTCAGACAGGCAACACAACAAGGCGATGAATCTTAAGATGCATTTGAAACCAGGTTACATTTGCTGGCCAAGAAATGTGAGTTTTCTGATGTTGAAAATGAGATTAAAGCACAAATAATACAAAGCGACGCTACTTTAAACCTTAGGAAATATACACTGAGACAATCTGAACTATCTTTAAAAGACTTGATTGATTATGGCAGAACATTATAAATTGCTGTCAGGCAAGCTGCAAGCATAGGAAATAGATCTACTGATGATCAGTTTATTATAGAGTCCTGTGTCTGCAAGATGGACGATACAAATTGGATACTTTATATGATGTGGTCCAATATACAGTTACAAGAATTCAAGGATCAATGATCACTGCAGTAACAAATGGATGTACAATTACACAGAATTCTTCTTTCTTCAAGAAACTACACAAAGAACAAGACGATACATTATCTGATGCAGAAGATAATGATGTACCCAAGTGATTCCAAGAACACAATAACAGGGATAATAACATCGAGAGCAGTGAGGGGGAAGAAAACATAGCACATGACTAGTCCTCAGATACTAATACAAAATACCCCCTCAGGGAAAACAGAAAACCTCCTGAATACCTTAAAGTCTATGAAAAATAATATCACAGTGTTTTTATATAATTTATTATAATGTCATCATGCAAATCTTGCAATACATTTGGTCTTATTTCTAAATATTAGGAATATTATAGATATAGTTATATCTATGTTTATTAACCCCTTCACCCAATAAGACATATATATACATCTTGCGGTACTTTGGCTATCATACCGCAAGACGTATATATATGCCTTAGCTTCAGGAGGCTCCAGCAGTCTCGGCTGTTAAGTTACAGCTGAGAGCTGGAGTTCCTGAAGCTCAAGGCATCTGCCGCATATGGAACTCAATTGGCGCTCCCGTTCCATATGAGGGCAGATGCATGATCGTTAAAGACGGTCACCATCTGTAACAATCTTCTGTTGGTGCCGGCGGGAGGTGTGGGCGGTATGCGGGTGGTGGTTGGTTGGTCCAGCAGTGAAGAGGGAGGGAAGGAAAGGTTAGGGTGCCATAACTAATGATACCGGAGGGGGGGCACTACGCTACAGAAAATAATAAAATAAATAAGAAAAAAAAAATGGTTTATAAGATGGCGGCTAATAGTTAAAGGGGGGAGGTTTAGAGAGCTGTTTGGGGGCATCAGGGAGGTTGGGGGGTAAAGAGGGATCCTACACTGCAGAAAACATCAAAATAAAATAAAAAATATTTTATAAAAAAAAGCCTTATATTTTCATACTGGCAGACAGTCTGCCAGTACTTAAGATGGGAGTGACCAGTGGGGGTTATGGGAGGGAAGAGAGCTGTTTGGGAAGAAACAGGTAGGTATTAGGTGTTGGGAAGTGTCAGGTGGGAGGGTAATCTCTGCACTAAAGCTAAAATGTACTTTTTAAGCTACCTAATTAACCCCTTCACTGACGGGAATAATATAAGTGTGATGCACAAATTAGCAGCCTTCTAATTACCAAAAAGTAATGGCAAAGCCATAGATGTCTGCTATTTCTGAACAAATGGGATCCCAGAGAAACTTTTACAACCAGTTGTGCCATGATTGCACAAGCTATATGTAAATAATTTCATTGAGAAACCTAAAGTTTGTGAAAAAATATATATATTTTTTAATTTGATCGCATTTGGCGGTGAAATGGTGGCATGAAATATACCAAAATGGGCCTAGATCAATACCATGGGTTGTCTACTTAAAAATATATATATAGTTTTAACAGGTAAATAAAAAAAGGCTTTTTTTCTGTTTAAATAGAGTGATAGCAAAAATGCTAAAAAATGTCAGGTATTTTGGGCAAGTTTTACTCTGCAAGTCTCGGTAGTGAAGGGGTTAAAGGGATAATAAAAGCAGGAATGTAAAGCTTAGGAGCCAACCCATTTTTGGTTCAGACCTGGTTTATGCTTTAGATTCCAGCTTTTTAAATAAAGATACCAAGAGAACAAAGAAAAATTGATAATAGGAGTAAATTAGAAAGTTGCTTAACATTGCTGCTCTATCTAAATTATTAAAGAAGCAAATGTGGGTTTAGTATCCCTTTAATTGTTGTGTTTCTAATATAAAGTAAGGAAGGGATATGGTGTTTGCTGTTATGTTATACATTATTTATTAATGTGCTGTCGGCATTTATCATTACACAAGCAGCTCTTGTGAACTGCTGGTGCAATGCCGCCCCCTGCAGATTCGTGGCCAATCGGCCGCTAGCAGGGGGTGTCAATCAACCCGATCGTATTTGATCGGGTTGATTTCTGTCCGCGGCTTCAGAGCAGGTGGAGAAGTTATGGAGCAGCAGTAACAAGAGGCATCAAGCTCCATTCAGAGCTTAATAATTGGGTCCAATATGCCTAGATTTAGAGTTTTGTCGGTAAAGACCTGCGGTGCTAACGAGGCTTTTTTTCCAGCGCACCCTTAAGACAACGCTGGTATTACGAGTTGTCTGAATGGCTGCGTCAGCCTTAGAAAAGTGAGCGTTGAGCATAATTTAGCTCCACTTCAACCCTCAATACCAGCGCTGCTTACGGTAGTGGTAAGCTGGAAAAATGTGCTCGTGCACGATACCCCCATAGGAAACAATGAGGCTGAGCTGGCTAAAAAAAAAACCTAACACCTGCAAAAAAGCAGTGTTCAGCTCCTAACGCAGCCCCATTGTTTCCTATGGGGAAACAGTTTCTAAGTCTACACCTAACACCCTAACATGAACCCCGAGTCTAAACACCCCTAATCTTACACTTATTAACCCCTAATCTGCCGCCCCCGCTATCGCTGACACCTGCATTTTATTATTAACCCCTAATCTGCCGCTCCGGACACCGCCACAACCTACATTATCGCTATGAACCCCTAATCTGCTGCCCCTAACATCGCCAACACCTATATTATATTTATTACCCCCTAATCTGCCCCCCCAACGTCGTCGCCCCCTACCTACACTTATTAACCCCTAATCTGCCGACCGGACCTCGCCGCCACTATAATAAATGCATTAACCCCTAAACCGCCGCACTACCTAGTTAAAATAATTACAAAATTACCTGTAAAATAAATCCTAACCTAACACTTCACTATCAATAAATTAATTAAATAAATTACCTACAATTAGGAACATCCATCCTGGCCGACGACTGAACGACGAATGACGGTTCCTTTAAATGACGTCATCCAAGATGGCGTCCCTCGAATTCCGATTGGCTGATAGGATTCTATCAGCCAATCGGAATTAAGGTAGGAAATGTTATTGGCTGTTCCGATCAGCCAATAGAATGCGAGGTCAATCCGATTGGCTGATTGGATCAGCCAATCGGATTGAACTTCAATCTGATTGGCTGATTGAATGAGCCAATCAGAAATTTCCTACCTTAATTCCGATTGGCTGATAGAATCCTATCAGCCAATCGGAATTCGAGGGACACCATCTTGGATGAAATCATTTACAGGAACCATCATTCGTCGTTCAGTCGTCGGCCAGGATGGATGTTCCGCGTCGGAGGTCTTCAGGATGCTGCCGCTCCGCTCCGGATGGATGAAGATAGAAGATGCCGCTTGGGTAATCACTTCAATCAGATGACCTCTTCTGCCCCGCTTGGATGAAGACTTCTACCGGATGGAGAACCTCTTCTTGCCCCGCTTGGATGAAGACTTCTACAGGTCGGAGGACCTCTTCTTGCTCCGCTTGGATGAAGAATTTGGCTCGGCTGGGTGAAGACGACTCAAGGTAGGGAGATTTTCAGGGGGTTAGTGTTAGGTTTATTTAAGGGGGTTTGGGTGGGTTAGAGTAGGGGTATGTGGGTGGTGGGTTTTAATTTTGGGGGGGTTGTATTTTTTTCACAGGTAAAAGAGCTGATTACTTTGGGGCAATGCCCTGCAAAAAGCCCTTTTAAGGGCTGGTAAAAGAGCTGATTACTTTGTAATTTAGAATAGGGTAGGGCATTTTATTATTTTGGGGGGCTTTTTTATTTTATTAGGGGGCTTAGATTAGGTGTAATTAGTTTAAAAGTCTTGTAATTTTTTTATTTTCTGTAATTTAGTGGGGGTTTTTTGTATTATAGATTAGTTTATTTAATTGTATTTTAGTTTAGCTAATTGTAGGTAATTTATTTAATTAATTTATTGATAGTGTAGTGTTAGGTGTATTTGTAACTTAGGATAGGATTTATTTTACAGGTAATTTTGTAATTATTTTAACTAGGTAGCTATTAAACAGTTATTAACTATTTAATAGCTATTGTACCTAGTTAAAATAAATACAAAGTTGCCTTGTAGCTAGATTAGGGTTTATTTTATAGGTAAGTATGTAGTTTTAAATAGGAATAATTTATTTAATTATAGTAAATTTATTTAGATTAATTTAAATTATATTTAAGTTAGGGGGGTGTTAAAGTTAGGGTTAGACTTAGGTTTAGGGGTTAATAACTTTATTATAGTAGTGGCGACGTTGGGGGCGGGAGATTAGGGGTTAATAATTGTAGGCCGGTGGCGGTGATGTTAGGGAGGGCAGATTAGGGGTTAATACAATTTATTATAGTGCTTGCGAGGCAGGAGTGCGGCTGTTTAGGGGTTAATACATTTATTATAGTGGCGGCGAGGTCCAGTCGGCAGATTAGGGGTTAATAAGTGTAGGTAGGTGGCGGCGACATTGGGGGGGGGCAGATTAGGGGGTAATAAATATAATATCGGTGTCGGCGATGTTAGGGGCAGCAGATTAGGGGTTCATAGGGATAATGTAGGTGGCGGTGGTGTCCGGAGCGGCAGATTAGGGGTTAAAAAAAATTGTTATAGAGTTTGCGATGTGGGGGGCCTCGGTTTAGGGGTTCATAGGTAGTTTATGGGTGTTAGTGTACTTTATAGCACAGTAGTTAAGAGCTTTATGTTCCGGCGTAAGCCCATAAAACTCTTAACTACAGACTTTTTTTGTGGTTGGAGTCTTGTCGGTAGAGGCTCTACCGCTCACTTTTTCCAAGACTCGTAATACCAGCGTTAGGCAAATCCCATAGAAAAGATAGGATACGCAATTGACGTAAGGGGATCTGCGGTAGCCTGGAGTCGCAGAAAGAAAGTGAGCGGTAGACCCTTTCCTGCCTGACTCTAAATACCAGCGTGCGTTAAAAAGCAGCGTTAGGACCCCTTAACGCTGCTTTTTAACCCTAACGCAGAACTCTAAATCTAGGCGATAGTGTTTTCTTCCTAGTTTTTGCTCTGACTTAGAAATGTATATAATTGTTACAAAGAAGCAGAGGCGGGAACAGTGTTGTCAGAGTGGGGATCCAGAAAATACGGTGTGAGAGTTAGTTGCTGTATAAATTGACTCTGTGACAGATATATTTCTAAACCACCTAGATTTACAAACACTACAATGTATTTGTTACAGGATGGGTAAAGGTAATAAAAAAGGAATATATAAGCCAACACGTGACCATTGTAGACAGAGATAAAATTGTGTTTGATTAATTTGAAAGGTATTTTCAATAAGAGGAAGCTGACATGGAACAATATGGTCAGGTGAGAATCAATGGCATTGTTGGATACTGTTGGCGCTGCCCTGGTGAGTACAAATGTAAAAGGTGACCTACAGGTTGAAAGAAGGTAGTTAATTATTACATTTTAAAATGTATACATTACATTAAAAAAAAAAACACTTAAATATGCTGTATGTGTTCAGTGTATAAAGTCAATGGGGTCTATTTATATATGTGCGGACGGACATGATCCGCTAAAGCAAACCATGTCTGCCGCACATCGATAAATGCCGATAGCATATGCTGTCGGCATTTATCATTGCACCAGCAGTTCTTGTGAATTGCTGGTGCAATACCGCCCCCTGCAGATTCGCAGCCAATCGGCCGCTAGCAGGGGGTGTCAATCAGCCCGATCGTACTTGATTGAGCGGATTGCTATACGCCGCCTCAGAGGCGGAGTATGAGTTTAGGAGCAGCGGTCTTAAGACCGCTGCTTCTTAACTCCTGTTTCTGGTAAGCCTGAAGGCTCGCGCGGAAACAAGGGGAACAGGGGCCATTCGGCCCTTTTTAAATAGACCCCAATGTTTTTACTATCATTTGAAGTAAAAAATTCATTTAAATCTGTTTCTAGGTGATGCACGAAGGCCGTGACTGTGTATAACTGTGTCATGGGACTCAACAGCTCACTGGTTGACAGGGAAAACTAAACAAAGTGCTATAATACACTTTAAAAATTTCCTTTTAGATTAAACAAAAATAATTTATGCATTTCATGTCCCTTTAAAGTACATAACTGTGACCCACAGAACAAACACATTTTGTAATCCAGAAATATTTTTCTCAGTTTATTTTCTTTAAAACATTACTTACCTATGAAAAGGTGGATCCTTGAAACGTGTGTTTGTTTTATAGTGTGGTCAGATTTAGGAGTGTGGATTAATTAATTTGTGGATCTCCAGTTTAATGCAAGTGTCCTTGATTTTATGTATATTTTTTATTTCACTCTAACATTGTATACAAATACTATATATTTTAATAAATATATCCTATTTCTATTGAACAATATTGTTTGAGCACTGTCTATTATTTGTATTGCTTCTTAAAATATACTGAAGTATGCAGTAGTATAATGAAGATTATTTTATATTCAAAATTGAAATGCACTGATGTTTCTATTCCACTTTAGCTGGAATATCCCTTTAAGATTTTAAAGATCAGCTAATGGTGAGTAAAAAAACCCTGACATTGAGTGGCTGGCTATTAGTGTGCAGTCTCGGTTTTAAAGGGATGCTAAACCCCATTTTTTTCTTTCGTGATTCAGATAGAGCGTGCAATTTTAAGCAACTTTTTAATTTACTCCTATTATCAATTTTTATTCGTTCTTTTGCTATCTTTTTTTGAAAAAAACAGGATTGTAAGGTAAGAAGCCGGCCCATTATTGTTTCTGCAACTGGGTAGCGCTTGCTGATTGGTGATTTACCATCACTTTAAGGAATAATAAGGTCTTGCTGTCACATTCTAATAAGTACAAATTTCTGATTATTTTTATTATTTCTTTTTATTTTCCTTTATATATATATATATATATATATATATATATATATATATATATATATATATATATATATATATATATAGCATACTACATTCAGTTTGATTTCAAAGTTAATTAATAAATCCAAGCTTAAATGAGACATTTCATTTTTGAGTGATGTCTATTGGTTTATTGCTTTCTAAGATATACTGAAGCACGCAGTGGTATAATTAAGATTATTTAAAAATGCTTACATTCAAAATTGAAATGCACCAATGTTTATTTCCACTTTAGCTGGAATGTCCCTTTAAGAGTTTAAACATCAACTAATGATAAGTAAAGAAACTGACAGGGAGTGGTTATTAGTGTGCAGTCTTGGCTTTAACTCTTTGGCTGCCAAGCCATTAAATCCTGTAGTATATATATATATATATATATATATATATATATATATATATATATATATATATATATATATATATATATATTGGATATAAAAAGTCTACATACCCCTGTTAAAATGGCAAGTTTCTGTGATGTAAAAAAATGAGGAAAAGATAAATAATTTCAGAACTGTTTCCACCTTTAATGTGACCTATAAACTGTACAACTCAATTGAAAAACAAACTGAAATCTTTTAGGTGAAGGGAAGTAAAAATAAAAAAATAAAATAATATGGTTAAACTAATACTTTGTTGGAGCACCTTTTGATTTTATTACAGCACTCAGTCTTTTTGGGTATGAGTCTATCAGCATGGCACATTTTGACTTGGCAAGATTTGCCCAATCTTCTTTGAAAAAACACTCTAAATCTGTCAGAATGCGAGGGCATCTCCTGTGCACAGCCCTCTTCAGATCACCCCACAGATTTTTGATTGGATTCTGGTCTGGGCTCTGGCTGGGCCATTCCAAAACTTTAATCTTCTTCTGGTGAAGCCATTCCTTTGTTGATTTGGATGTATGCTTTGGGTCGTTGTCATGCTGAAAGATGAAGTTCCTCTTCATGTTCAGCTTTCTAGCAGAAGCCTGAAGGTTTTGTGCCAATATTGACTGGTATTTGGAACTGTTCATTATTCCCTCTACCTTGAATAAGGCCCCAGTGCCAGCTGAAGAAAAACAGCGCCAAAGCATGATGCTGATACCACCATGCTTCACTGTGGGTATGTTGTTCTTTTGGTGATATGCAGTGTTGTTTTTGTGCCAAACATATCTTTTGGAATTATGGCCAAAAAGTTCAACTTTGGTTTCATCAGACCATAAAACCTTTTCTCACATGCTTTTGGGAGACTTCAGATGTGTTTTTGCTAAATTTAGCTGGCTTGGAGGTGTGTGATGACTCATATTTTTAACATGGTTTTGAATGTAATTGCTTAATTCTGAACACAGCTACATCCCCAGCTACTGTCATGGTTTCATTTTCTGATGTCTTCTGTCCCTTTAAGGATTCTCAGGTGTCAGTTTCCAAGGTTATATAAACCTGGTCACACCCCTTCCACCTTGCTTCAGTATTGTTTGTGAATGTTAGATGCATGTTCCTATCTGTCTCCAGGAACCTGTTTTCTACTCTCAGGATTAACCAAGCTTACTCAAGAACTTCAAACTTACTCTCTTCCTGCATATCTGTTACCTGGATATTTAAAGAACTTTTCCCTATCTGGCTGATAGCATAATAACCGCTGCTTAAGGTACCTTCTGCTCCCCTGCAGTCATTCACCTATTTCTTCCAGTGAGACCGGAGCTCCTAACAGCCTCAATACCGCCTCCATCTCTGAGTCAGCGAATACACAGCATTTCAGATAAAGCTGCTCTTTGCAACGGAACTCACCGGATCTCTTAATTAACCACCTACCGTAACTCAGCACTCTGAGCCTCTCTTCCCCACAGCCTACGTGTGAGTCAACACCTGAAACAGCGGTGAGAATCGTCTACGCTGCACACGCTTTCCTCAGCGTCTCTCAACTCTGCAGCACAGGTGCCTGTCAGCACAGGGATTTCTAACACGCTGAATCAATACACGCTGCCACACAGATCTCTGCAGCACTGGAGGCTATTACACTGAACACCAATGTAGCGAACTTGTTCAGCAATAAGTTATAATACAGGAATCAAGGTACCTAGTGAGAGAACTCATTATATTGCATTACGCATCTGAAGTTCTATAATTTGAACCATAGAAGGTTAATCTGAACACTATAATTAAGCTCATGCTATATTCCACTGTAGCTCAAGGATACCCTCAACTTCATAATAGTGCCCTGAATCAGATATACTGATCAGGTATCATATACAAAATAGCAAGCTCCATTGCCTAGAAGGGAATACTGTGTTTCCAATTGCATTGTATTAACCTACAGAGGCAAACATATATCCATTTTGCTCTACAGCTGAGATCCACAATCTTTAATTCCTTTGATCCTTACAGAATACTGAAGCCATAATTATGGATCCAGCGGAGCTTCCCCAATTTGTCTATGCACTCTCTCAGAGGGTGGATCAACTGAGTCAGGGACTCAGAGAATTGCAGGTGCAAAATGAAAGTTTGAGTAATATTATAAAGGACTCAATAGTCAAACCAGCACCGACTGATATGACCCCAGAACCCCAAGTATCTATGCCTGACACCTTCTCAGGTGATAGAGATCATTTCACCCAATTCAGGAATTCATGTAACCTATTGTTCAGTTTGAAACCAAAAACCTATTCAGCAGAACGTGTTAAGGTTCTAACAGTTATTTCTTTCCTGAGAGGAGAACCCCGCAAATGGGCGGACACTTTCTTTGAACAAGACCATCCCATTCTAGCTTCCCTAGAGGATTTCTTCAAAGAAATGGCAGTATTGTACCAGGACATAAACATACAGCACACTGCTGAAACCAAGATGAGGTCTCTCAAGCAAGGCAAAAAACCTGTAGAAGAGTATCTTAGCGAATTCAAGCAGTACAGCAAAGATACAGAGTGGAGCGAGATCGCTCTAAGGAATCAATACCGCCTAGGGTTGAATGATCCATTAAAAGATGAACTGGCCCGTACAGATCTTCCTAGAACTTTGGAAGGGTTGATCACTCTCAGCATTCAAATTGACAGAAGATTAAGAGAATGGAAAACAGAAAGACAAGGCTCTGACCTTACCAGCAGGGCTCCGGTCTCCTACCATAAACCATCTTCTAGTCAAGCGTCTGAACCAATGGATCTGGGTTTCACAAAAGGCCCACTACAGCCTGAAGAAAGGAATCGCAGACGCATTAACAACTTGTGCATGTACTGTGCATCCAACACACACACAGTTAAGGACTGTCCCATCCTCTTAAGACAAAAGAGACGTAAGTGTACCTCGGACACAACATGTTTAACCACTTGTATAAAACATGTAGCTTATTGTTCTCTATCTCTTGCCTTGCAGTGGGATCATCACCAGGTGTTCAGTGAAGCCATCATCGATTCTGGAGCACAGACTTCATACATTGATTCTGTTTTTGTCACTGTAAATAAAATTAACACTGTGTTGAAAGCAAAACCAGTTTCCATTCGAGTTATTGATGGTAATTTTATCACCTCCGGACCCATTACGCATCAAACTGTTCCCATTAAGGTAGCTACTCACTCAACACATGTTGAATACATATCATTTGATGTTATTTCTTCCCCTATGTTTCCTCTAGTCGTTGGTCTACAATGGTTGCAAACTCATCAACCCACTATTCACTGGGACACGTTGGAAGTCGAGTTCCTCTCAAATTACTGCAAAAATACCTGCTTCCCTCATCCAACATTGTGTTGCACAACTACAAATCACTGAATACCAGGATTTCGAGGATGTTTTCAGTGAAAAGGAAACTGAATCTCTCCCACCTCATCGACCTTATGATTGCCCTATCGAACTTATACCTGGTGCCACGATTCCATATGGGCATATCTACCCTCTATCACAACCAGAACTGGAACATTTAAAAACCTACTTGTCCGAAAACATATGGAAAGGTTTCATACAACCCTCAACCTCACCTGCCGGAGCAGGTATATTTTTTGTGAGAAACAAGGATCACTCCCTCCGGCCTATAATCGACTATAGAGAGCTAAACAAGCGGACGGTAAAAAAACGGTACCCACTTCCATTAATACCAGAACTCATTGAACGTCTCAGCCATGCTACAGTTTATACCAAATTGGATCTACGTGGAGCGTATAATTTGGTAAGAATCCGAAAAGGGGACGAATGGCTCACCGCATTCAGAACCCGCTATGGACTCTATGAGTACAAGGTGATGCCATTCGGACTCTGCAACGCTCCAGCAACATTTCAGTATCTCATCAACGATATCTTCCGCAATCTTCTAGACGTCTGTGTAGTCATCTACTTAGATGATATCTTAGTGTACTCTGATAACATCTCAAAACACAGAAAACATGTCCGTTGGGTACTAACACGTCTACGTCAACACAATCTCTACGCCAAACTGCAAAAGTGTATTTTCCATACATCTGACATTACTTTCTTAGGATATACCATCTCCCCTAGTGGTATTCAGATGGACGACTCCAAAGTGGATACCATCAAAAGATGGCCTACACCAACTTCTAAGAAGGATCTTCAAAGATTTTTAGGTTTTTCCAACTATTACCGGAAATTCATCAAGAACTACTCTACTCTCACTAAACCTCTTACCTCTCTGACTAGCATTAAAACCCCATTTGTTTGGACCCCAAAAACACAAGCTATCTTCAACCATCTGAAAGAAACTTTCACTCAAGCTTCGATTCTAAGTTTCCCAGATCCTGAATCCCACTATGTATTGGAAGTAGATGCATCGGAATATGCTCTCGGTTCTATCCTCTCCCAACGTAAAACACCCGAAGAACCTCTACACCCAGTTGCGTTCTATTCCAGGGTAATGACACCAGCCGAATATAACTACCCAATTGGTGAAAAGGAATTGTTGGTGATCAAAGTATCCTTAGAACACTGGAGGCATATTCTAGAAGGAAGTAAACATCCCATACTGATCTTTACAGACCATAAGAATCTTGAATACCTCCTGAATAACCGAATTCTATCTGCAAGACAACTAAGATGGAGTCTGTTCCTCTCAAGATTTGATTTTCACATCACATATCGTACAGGTAGTAAGAACGGGAAGGCTGACGCCCTGTCAAGGAAAGATTCAAAACCTCCAGCTTACACTGCTCCAGGAACAGTCATTCCAGTTGAGCAGATTATAGCCTTATCTCTAACCTATCCAGAAGTTTTAAGGAAACTTCAAAATGACGATCCAGAAATTATCACACGGAATCTCACTCTAGGACAAGATGGTCTATATTACCATATGGGAAGGCTTTATGTACCACCATCTCTACGAGATAACTTATTAAAAGAACACCATGATTCACCCATGGCTGGACATTTAGGTATTAACAAAACCTTAGATCTCTTATCATGCACTTACTGGTGGCCCTCCTTAAGATCGTCTGTACAGAAATACATTCAGAGTTGTCACGTCTGTACGGTGTCCAAAACAGATAAAAAACCTCCATTTGGCTTGCTTCTACCTCTTCAAATTCCAGATAGACCTTGACAATCCATAGGTATGGATTTTGTAGTAGAACTCCCTCTCTCAGATGGCTATAACACAATACGTGTGGTGGTTGACCATCTGACGAAGATGGCACATTTCTTGCCTTATCACAAGTTACCTACCTCATCAGAAATGGCAAAACTCTTTTTGAATAACATTGTTAAGCTGCATGGGTTACCTCAATCCATAGTCACGGACAGAGGTACTCAATTTACTTCCCTTTCTGGAAACAACTATGCGCAACCATGCAAGTAGAACTCCGGTTCTCCTCATCCTTCCACCCACAGTCCAACGGACAGACAGAGAGAGTGAACCAATGGCTTGAGCAGTATATACGTTGTTATTGCTCAAACCAATAAGACCAATGGGCTTCCACTTTGTCTATGGCAGAATATGCTTACAACAACTCAACCAGTTCTACAACTCATAAAACTCAGTTCTACGCTAACTATGGATTTCATCCCAGTTTCCAACTCCATCCTCGTTTGGATACCACCTGTCCACAGGTGGACGATGTCACCAACAACCTTCTAGACTTATTCCATGAACTTAAGAAACATATCGCTGACGCACAAGCACAACAACGACATTATTATAACCTTCGATGACGCCAAGCTCCAACCTACAAAATCGGGGACCTGGTTTGGTTATCGACAAGGAATATCAAATTAAAGACTCCTAGCAAGAAACTTAGTGCTTCATATATCGGACCCTTTCCCATTACAAGGGTTGTGAATACGAATGCTGTTACCTTAGAATTGCCACCTGGCTACAGATTACATCCGACCTTCCACGTATCTTTATTGAAACCGCACGAGAAATGAGACTCTTGGACACGTTTTGTCCTCCAGAAGGTCTGAGGGATTCAGACGAGGAATATGAAGTTGAATCCATTCTGGACTCCCGCATCGTCAGAGGTGTTCTTCAGTATTTGATTCACTGGAAGGGTTTCAGTAATGATGAGGATTCTTGGGAACCTTCTGTGAACGTTCATGCCCCCAGACTTGTTTCCTTATTCCACAGGAGGAATCCAGACCGGCCACGGTTTGTAGCAGCTGGGCAGCTACCCTGAAAGGGGGGTATGTCATGGTTTCATTTTCTGATGTTTTCTGTCCCTTTAAGGATTCTCAGGTGTCAGTTTCCAAGGTTATATAAACCTGGTCACGCCCCTTCCACCTTGCTTCAGTATTGTTTGTGAATGTTAGATGCATGTTCCTATCTGTCTCCAGGAACCTGTTTTCTACTCTCAGGATTAACCAAGCTTACTCAAGAACTTCAAACTTACTCTCTTCCTGCATATCTGTTACCTGGATATTTAAAGAACTTTTCCCTATCTGGCTGATAGCATAATAACCGCTGCTTAAGGTACCTTCTGCTCCCCTGCAGTCATTCACCTATTTCTTCCAGTGAGACCGGAGCTCCTAACAGCCTCAATACCGCCTCCATCTCTGAGTCAGCGAATACACAGCATTTCAGATAAAGCTGCTCTTTGCAACGGAACTCACCGGATCTCTTAATTAACCACCTACCGTTACTCAGCACTCTGAGCCTCTCTTCCCCACAGCCTACGTGTGAGTCAACACCTGAAACAGCGGTGAGAATCGTCTACGCTGCACACACTTTCCTCAGCGTCTCTCAACTCTGCAGCACAGGTGCCTGTCAGCACAGGGATTTCTAACACGCTGAATCAATACACGCTGCCACACAGATCTCTGCAGCACTGGAGGCTATTACACTGAACACCAATGTAGCGAACTTGTTCAGCAATAAGTTATAATACAGGAATCAAGGTACCTAGTGAGAGAACTCATTATATTGCATTACGCATCTGAAGTTCTATAATTTGAACCATAGAAGGTTAATCTGAACACTATAATTAAGCTCATGCTATATTCCACTGTAGCTCAAGGATACCCTCAACTTCATAATAGTGCCCTGAATCAGATATACTGATCAGGTATCATATACAAAATAGCAAGCTCCATTGCCTAGAAGGGAATACTGTGTTTCCAATTGCATTGTATTAACCTACAGAGGCAAACATATATCCATTTTGCTCCGCAGCTGAGATCCACAATCTTTAATTCCTTTGATCCTTACAGCTACATTATTTTATGCCTAGATTTAGAGTTCTGCGTTAGCCGTCAAAACCAGCGTTAGGGGGTCCTAACGCTGGTTTTGGCCGCCCGCTGGTATTTAGAGTCAGTCAGGAAAGGGTCTAACGCTCACTTTCCAGCCGCGACTTTTCCATATCGCAGATCCCCTTACATCAATTGCGTATCCTATCTTTTCAATGGGATCTTTCTAACGCCGGTATTTAGAGTCTTGGCTGAAGTGAGCGTTAGAAATCTAACGTCACGACTCCAGCCGCAGCAAAAAGTCAGGAGTTAAGAGCTTTCTGGGCTAACGCCGGTTCATAAAGCTCTTAACTACTGTGCTCTAAAGTACACTAACACCCATAAACTACCTATGTACCCCTAAACCGAGGTCCCCCCACATCGCCGCCACTCTAATAAAATTTTTTAACCCCTAATCTGCCGACCGCACACCGCCGCAACCTACATTATCCCTATGTACCCCTAATCTGCTGCCCCTAACATCGCCGACCCCTATATTATATTTATTAACCCCTAATCTGCCCCCCCCCAACGTCGCTGCTACCTACCTACAATTATTAACCCCTAATCTGCCAACCGTACCTCACCACTACTATAATAAAATGTATTAACCCCTAATCCGCCTCACTCCCGCCTCAAAAACCCTATAATAAATAGTATTAACCCCTAATCTGCCCTCCCTAACATCTCCGACACCTAACTTCAAGTATTAACCCCTAATCTGACGACCGGACCTTGCCGCAACTCTAATAAATGTATTAACCCCTAAAGCTAAGTCTAACCCTAACCCTAACACCCCCCTAAGTTAAATATAATTTAAATCTAACGAAATAAAATAAATCTTATTAAATAAATTATTCCTATTTAAATCTAAATTCTTACCTGTAAAATAAACCCTAATATAGCTACAATATAAATAATAATTATATTGTAGCTACTTTAGGATTAATATTTATTTTACAAGCAACTTTGTATTTATTTTAACCAGGTACAATAGCTATTAAATAGTTATTAACTATTTAATAGTTACCTAGTTAAAATAATTATAAAATTACCTGTAAAATAAATCCTAACCTAAGTTACAATTAAACCTAACACTACACTATCAATAAATTAATTAAATAAAATACCTACAATTATCTACAATTAAATCAACTAAACTAAATTACAAAAAAAACAAACACTAAATTGCAAAAACAAACAAACACTAAATTACAAAAAATAAAAAAAGATTACAAGAATTTTAAACTAATTACACCTACTCTAAGCCCCCTAAAAAAATAAAAAAGCCCCCCAAAATAAAAAAATGCCCTATTCTATTCTAAAATAAAAATGTAACAGCTCTTTTACCTTACCAGCCCTTAAAAAGGCCTTTTGCGGGGCATGCCCCAAAGAAAACAGCTCTTTTGCATTTAAATAAACATACAATACCCCCCCAACATTACAACCCACCACCCACATACCCCTAATCTAAACCAAACCCCCCTTAAAAAACCTAACACTAAGCCCCTGAAGATCTTCCTACCTTGTCTTCACCACTCCGGGTATCACCGATCCGTCCAGAAGAGGGTCCGAAGTCTTCCTCCTATCCGGCAAGAAGAGGTCCAGAAGAGGCTCCGAAGTCCTCATCCTATCCGGCAAGAAGAGGAGATCCGGACCGGCAAACATCTTCATCCAAGCGGCATCTTCTATCTTCTTCCATCCGGCGCGGAGCGGGACCATCTTGAAGCAGCCGACGCGGATCCATCCTCTTCTTCCGACGTCCTAAGTCCGAATGAAGGTTCATTTAAATGACGTCATCCAAGATGGCGTCCATCGAATTCCGATTGGCTGATAGGATTCTATCAGCCAATCGGAATTAAGGTAGGAAAAATCTGATTGGCTGATTAAATCAGCCAATCAGATTCAAGTTCAATCCGATTGGCTGATCCAATCAGCCAATCAGATTGAGCTTGCATTCTATTGGCTGTTCCGATCAGCCAATAGAATGCAAGCTCAATCTGATTGGCTGATTGGATCAGCCAATCTGATTGAACTTGAATCTGATTGGCTGATTCAATCAGCCAATCAGATTTTTCCTACTTTAATTCCGATTGGCTGATAGAATCCTATCAGCCAATCGGAATTCGAGGGACGCCATCTTGGATGACGTCATTTAAAGGAACCTTCATTCGGACTTAGGACGTCGGAAGAAGAGGATGGATCCGCGTCGGTTGCTTCAAGATGGTCCCGCTCCGCACCGGGTGGAAGAAGATAGAAGATGCCGCTTGGATGAAGATGTTTGCCGGTCCGGATCTCCTCTTCTTGCCGGATAGGATGAGGACTTCGGAGCCTCTTCTGGACCTCTTCTTGCCGGATAGGAGGAAGACTTCGGACCTTCTTCTGGACGGATCGGTGATACTCGGCGTGGTGAAAACAAGGTAGGAAGATCTTCAGGGGCTTAGTGTTAGGTTTTTTAAGGGGGGTTTGGGTTAGATTAGGGGTATGTGGGTGGTGGGTTGTAATGTTGGGGGGTATTGTATGTTTATTTAAATGCAAAAGAGCTGTTTTCTTTGGGGCATGCCCAGCAAAAGGCCCTTTTAAGGGCTGGTAAGGTAAAAGAGCTGTTACATTTTTATTTTAGAATAGGGTAGGGCATTTTTTTATTTTGGGGGGCTTTGTTATTTTTTTAGGGGGCTTAGAGTAGGTGTAATTAGTTTAAAGTTCTTGTAATCTTTTTTTATTTTTTGTAATTTAGTGTTTTTTTTGTAATTTAGTGTTTGTTTGTTTTTTGTAATTTAGTTTAGTTTATTTAATTGTAGGTACTTGTAGTTAATTAATTTAATTTATTTATTGATAGTGTAGTGTTAGGTTTAATTGTAACTTAGGTTAGGATTTATTTTACATGTAATTTTGTAATTATTTTAACTAGGTAACTATTAAATAGTTAATAACTATTTAATAGCTATTGTACCTGGTTAAAATAAATACAAAGTTGCCTGTAAAATAAATATTAATCCTAAAATAGCTACAATATAATTATTATTTATATTGTAGCTATATTAGGGTTTATTTTACAGGTAAGTATTTAGATTTAAATAGGAATAATTTATTTAATAAGATTTATTTTATTTCGTTAGATTTAAATTATATTTAATTTAGGGGGTGTTAGGGTTAGGGTTAGACTTAGCTTTAGGGGTTAATACATTTATTAGTGTAGCGGCGAGGTCCGGTCGTCAGGTTAGGGGTTAATACTTGAAGTTAGGTGACGGCGATGTTAGGGAGGGCAGATTAGGGGTTAATACTATTTATTATAGGGTTTTTGAGGTGGTAGTGAGGCGGATTAGGGGTTAATACATTTATTATAGTAGCGGTGAGGTCCGGTTGGCAGATTAGGGGTTAATAATTGTAGGTAGGTGGCGGCGATGTTGGGGGCGGCAGATTAGGGGTTAATAAATATAATATAGGGGTCGGCGGTGTTAGGGGCAGCAGATTAGGGGTACATAGGGATAACGTAGGTGGCGGCGGTGTACGGAGCTGCAGATTAGGGGTTAAAAATAATATGCAGGGGTCAGCGATAGCGGGGGCGGCAGATTAGGGGTTAATAAGTGTAGGGCTAGGGGTGTTTAGACTCGGAGTACATGTTAGGGTGTTAGGTGCAGACTTAGGAAGTGTTTCCCCATAGGAAACAATGGGGCTGCGTTAGGAGCTAAACGCTGCTTTTTTGCACAAGCACATTTTTTAAGCTGGCCGCGTCCGTAAGCACCGCTGGTATTGAGAGTTGCAGTAGCGGTAAATATGCCTGTACGCTCCCTTTTTGGAGCCTAACGCAGGCCTTCTGAGAACTCTCAATACCAGCGTTGTTTAAAAGGTGCGGGGGGAAAAAAGCATGCGTAGCTAACGCACCCCTTTGGCCGCAGAACTCTAAATCTAGGCGTTAGTTTTTTTGTTTACTTCCCTCCACCTTAAAGATTTCAGGTTGTTTTTTCAATTGAGTTGTGTAGTTTATAGGTCACATTAAAGGTGGAAAAAGTTCTGAAATAATTTATCGTTGTCTAATTTTTTTTACATCACAGAAACCTGACACTTTAACAGGGGTGTGTAGACTTTTTATATCTATTGTATATAGGTGTGTTTTTACATCATAAAAATTAGATATCTGAAAGATTTAATGGTGCAGACCCTATGAAAATGTATATGTTCAACAAACTATAAGAAAAGAACAAGGACCAACAAAATGAATGGCCCAAAATAGATAGGGAATAAAGCACTCTTTTGCAAATACAATTGTATAATCAATCTGGCTCTAAATGTTCTAAATAAGAAATAAAACTCTGACCAGCATAGTCACAATAAGCCAAAAATATTTAATAGTGAGATACCTTAAATACCAAAAATAGCAATAGCTAAATAGATAAATGCCAGGTGTATATTGTCATAACATGGAATATTTATTGTCATAACATAAAATATATTTAAAATTAAATCAATGAACATGAGACAATCTAGAACCCTGGAGATGTGCACATCTTAGAATGAAAAATGACAACTTTGCCATTCAAAACTACCTAATATATTACTACACCCAAGCTGTGCACGGTACCCAAGTCTGTGCAAGGGATTATTACCGGACAGGTAAAGTGATAGGGATCTAAGTAATATCAGGTGCTTTGAAAGAAGTTCAGGAACACATTAGTAATGGAGTGCCAGCAAATTCATAATAATAAATACAATATGTACATAACGTTGTTGCAACAGAGTAGTTAGCAGTGTGTATGCCATTCAAAACTACCTAGTATATTACTACACCCAAGCTGTGCACGGTACCCAAGTCTGTGCAAGGGATTATTACCGGACAGGTGAAGTGATAGGGATCTAAGTAATATCAGGTGCTTTGAAAGAATTTCAGGAACACATTAGTAATAGAGTGCCAACAATTTCATAATAGTAAATGCAAATATGTACATAACGTTGTTGCAACAGAGTAGTTAGCAGTGTAAAGAGATGTAAAAATTAGTTAATGCTAGAGTTGCAATCCAGGTCACGCCAGGTTAACCTTCCACTTATAGCGGTATTGCCTTTAGCATAAAAGAGTTGCAGACCTCCATAAGTAATCAAGTAAGCAAGTGTAATGATTAGTAGCAGCACTGCAGATACGTTTAGCAAAGCAGATATCCTGAAAGAATAGCAAGACTGCAGTAAAAAGCAAAAAGTCAGCGTGATAAGCAGCAAGAGTCAGACCAGGCTAACCCTCCATATACTGCATGTATGATCAATCACTTTCAATAATAACCGACTGTTAGAAAACTTATCTGAAGCTAGAACGTCCGCTGTAAGAGTCAGCTAGATGCTGCAGTAGCCTAGAGTTGTTCCTAGGAATGGAAGCCTTGCCGTTGTGTTCCGTGTAAACTTGCGGTACCAAGCTAATAGGAAACGCTGAATTGCTGTAGCGTGGTCTGTCAGCGTGCACACTTCCGGGTTGGTCACATGTCCATCACTGATCCAATGCCTACGATCCTGATTGTTTCACCCACAATGCCAAATGATAGACGGGGCTTCCTCAGGGCGGATGGATCATAGCCCTGCAGGAAGGGGTTATAACTACAACAAGTACCTCCCTTATTTTAACCTGTTAGATGCCTATATTCTTTGATGCATGAAATATACACCCTGCATTTGTAATTGTAAATATATATGCCATTTTAAGGTGCTCACATAAAATTTTTTCCCTTCATGACATTCATTAAATTAACATAACCAGTATTATATATTATATTATTCTTCATTATTTGTTTTTAATTTTATATTATTCTTCATTATTTGTTTTTTTTTTATAGAACTACTGAAATTTGTCAATAGTCTGAACCAAAATGATCTGAATATACGGCTCACTATGCAGTCTAGTAAGTTTGAGATTGACTTTCTAGATATCAAGGTCAAAAATGTTAACAATGTGCTTGTCACTGAAAACTTTAGGAAAGCTACCGCCACTAATAGTTTGTTGCTGGCTAGCAGCCACCATCCTAAACATCTCATAGGTGGAATTCCTAAGGGTCAATTCCTTCGCTTACGACGTAATTGTTCGTCTAAAGAGAAATTTGAGGAACATGGAAAAATGATGCAAGACAGATTTCTGGAGCGAGGCTACTCACGGCGCAAAATTAAAAAAGCAATGGCCTATGCAAGAAAAACTGAAAGAGATGATCTTCTGTTCAAGCAGACTAAACATCCCAAATCAGTGATACATCTAACTACGACGTTCAATTGCCATTGGCAATCCATGAGGTCAGTCCTTCAGAAACATTGGCCAATTCTCTTAAGTGATGGCAATATTGCTGAGGAAGTTGGGACCTATCCCAGCCTAGCAGCAAAAAGAGCAAGAAACCTCAAGGACAATCTGGTCTCTAGCCAATTTAAACCTACTGAAAAAGAAGGAGGTTGGCTGAAAAAGCATATACCCAATGGAAACTTTCCCTGTGGAAAGTGCGTAACATGTGAATACATGAAAAGAACCAAGACATTTTCTGGCAACAGTAAGAAATCTTTTCTTATAAATCACTTCTTCAATTGCAATACCGAAGGGGTTGTATATCTCTTGCAATAAAAGTAGTAAATGAGTACAGCACCTGTTGGTTCCTTAAAGCAGGTTTTAGTTCTGTATGATGCCCGTGGAGAAAGGGTTACTGCCACCCTTACAGCAACATAGACAAATGGAATCCACAGCACCAATTAGGTAAAAGAAAATACCTTTATTTTCACATTACATGCGACGTTTCGGCCTTCACAGCCTTAATCATGCATGATTAAGGCTGTGAAGGCCGAAACGTCGCATGTAATGTGGAAATAAAGGTATTTTCTTTTACCTAATTGGTGCTGTGGATTCCATATCTCTTGCAATGTTCATGCCCGGCGTTTTACGTGGGCAAAACGAAAAGGATTTTTAAGGATCGTATCAAAGAACACAGAGATGATATAAAAGGCAAAATACAAACCAGTAGTGTTGCGAGACACTACCAAGTGAAACACAATAGCAATCCCAGTTGTCTACGCTTCACAGGTATAGACAAAGGTATTTTGATTGGAAGAGGGGGAGACAACGATAAGTGTCTGCTCCAAAAAGAGTGTAAGTGGATCTTCACTCTTAATACACTGTCGCCAGTAGGTCTTAATGAAAAATTGGACATGCCTTGCTTCATCTAAAAAGCCTCTTTTTCTTGTTTCATTCTGTAAATTTATTTTTTGCATTATGCTTAAATATATCACGTTTATTGTAAATAAAGTTATTTTATTTATTTTTTATTTATTTTTTGCTCCCTCAAAAATGGTCTCTCTGACACCATGGTTGTGATACATGGTTCTATAAAATTAAAAACAAATAATGAAGAATAATATAATATATAATACTGGTTATGTTAATTTAATGAATATCATGAAGGGAAAAATTTTTATGTGAGCACCTTAAAATGGCATATATATTTACAATTACGAATGCAGGGTGTATATTTCATGCATCAAAGAATATAGGCATCTAACATGTTAAAATAAGGGAGGTACTTGTTGTAGTTATAACCCCTCCCTGCAGGGCTATGATCCATCCGCCCTGAGGAAGCCCCGTCTATCATTTGGCATTGTGGGTGAAACAATCAGGATCGTAGGCATTGGATCACTGATGGACATGTGACCAACCCGGAAGTGTGCACGCTGACAGACCACGCTACAGCAATTCAGCGTTTCCTATTAGCTTGGTACCGCAAGTTTACACGGAACACAACGGCAAGGCTTCCATTCCTAGGAACAACTCTAGGCTACTGCAGCATCTAGCTGACTCTTACAGCGGACGTTCTAGCTTCAGATAAGTTTTCTAACAGTCGGTTATTATTGAAAGTGATTGATCATACATGCAGTATATGGAGGGTTAGCCTGGTCTGACTCTTGCTGCTTATCACGCTGACTTTTTGCTTTTTACTGCAGTCTTGCTATTCTTTCAGGATATCTGCTTTGCTAAACGTATCTGCAGTGCTGCTACTAATCATTACACTTGCTTACTTGATTACTTATGGAGGTCTGCAACTCTTTTATGCTAAAGGCAATACCGCTATAAGTGGAAGGTCAACCTGGCGTGACCTGGATTGCAACTCTAGCATTAACTAATTTTTACATCTCTTTACACTGCTAACTACTCTGTTGCAACAACGTTATGTACATATTTGCATTTACTATTATGAAATTGTTGGCACTCTATTACTAATGTGTTCCTGAAATTCTTTCAAAGCACCTGATATTACTTGGATCCCTATCACTTCACCTGTCCGGTAATAATCCCTTGCACAGACTTGGGTACCGTGCACAGCTTGGGTGTAGTAATATACTAGGTAGTTTTGAATGGCATACACACTGCTAACTACTCTGTTGCAACAACGTTATGTACATATTGTATTTATTATTATGAATTTGCTGGCACTCCATTACTAATGTGTTCCTGAACTTCTTTCAAAGCACCTGATATTACTTAGATCCCTATCACTTCACCTGTCCGGTAATAATCCCTTGCACAGACTTGGGTACCGTGCACAGCTTGGGTGTAGTAATATATTAGGTAGTTTTGAATGGCAAAGTTGTCATTTTTCATTCTAAGATGTGCACATCTCCAGGGTTCTAGATTGTCTCATGTTCATTGATTTAATTTTAAATATATTTTATGTTATGACAATAAATATTCCATGTTATGACAATATACACCTGGCATTTATCTATTTAGCTATTGCTATTTTTGGTATTTAAGGTATCTCACTATTAAATATTTTTGGCTTATTGTGACTATGCTGGTCAGAGTTTTATTTCTTATTTAGAACATTTAGAGCCAGATTGATTATACAATTGTATTTGCAAAAGAGTGCTTTATTCCCTATCTATTTTGGGCCATTCATTTTGTTGGTCCTTGTTCTTTTCTTATAGTTTGTTGAACATATATATATATATATATATATAGATATATGTGTGTGTATTTGTGTGTGTGTATATATATATGTATATATATATATATATATATATATATATATATATGTGTGTGTGTGTGTATTTGTGTGTGTTTGTATATATATATATATATATATATATACATAGAAGAAGGTAGATCCCACCAGGGGGAACAAAGGAGGAGACCCGGAGACAGCAAAACTTGATGTTAATATCTTTTATTCAGCCAAATGGCTAAATGACAGGTGTAGGTACAGATAGACACCTGACGCGTTTCGCGCATGCGTACATGCGCTTCATCAGAGGCTAAAGAGTTTAGGTGAACCAAGACCTATATAGGGGCCTGTAACCAATCAGCAAACAAATTACAAATTGCAAATATGCAAATGATGAGTAGTTAGTTGTTTGTGAAAGAGTATCCGCCCCCCCATAGGTCTCGCAAGATATATATTATTCATATCTAACAAAACACACAATAACATATCCTAACAATAAAAACTAAGATAAAGTAAAATAATGTTAACAATAATGAACCTGGTACATATTCAAAAAACAATATCATTTTCGAATTAAAAAACATACATTTGAAAAATAGCATGTTTACAGATAGATTTTGCTTAAAAGGCAGATAGATAAATCTATAAATGATCAAAATATTTAAATTAGGTATATTATCTAAACAGCATAATATCTCTAAGACCAAAAACATAAGTAATCACTAAAATAAAAAATAAAAACAAATGTAAAATAAAATCTTAATAAAATGTTGTAACATATGTAAAATAATAGTAATAGTCATTGTAAATGATGTCTCAAGACTATATATTAAGGGGTAGTGATGGTGTCAAAAGCGAGATGACCTTCGATATTGGTGTCAGGCAATATACACCAATAAGTTAAAGAAAACAATGTTATTTTGTCTAAGGTCACTCTATAAGACCACATCCTCTTTTTGAAAATTATATAGCCAAGTGGTACAGATAGAAGGCATATAGTTTTGTGCTATATCACTGCTGTGGATTTGCTTCTCATGTCAACTGTCACTTAAAAACCTTTTGGGACAGTGACTAAAGGTAAGAAGATAATGCTCAATTATCTGTACCCAATCATATTGAGACAATCTAATATCCGATATATATAATGTATTCCATCAGCAATCCGCTGTAAGTGGTATAATATAAAGGATATGATAGATATGAACAAAAGTGGATAAGTCAAGGAGGAAGAAAACTAATCCAACAATTCCATTTGGAGATCAATTTAAGTAATATACGAACAACAAATGAGATTAAAGCTCAATCAAAACAGTCAAAAAGGCCTACGTAGTGTCAGGAGAATTTTCCTATAGGGAAAAGAGAGATTTTTTATGTATATTATCTAATATATCTTATATTATATATATAAAAGTATTTGTATATATAGATTTTTTTCCCTCTCAAGTGTTAGTTTTAATTTTAATTTTAATTTTGATTTTGATTTTATGTCTCACTGTCAGGGCATTTACACTCACTGTCTACCTGTCAAAACAGATTCTGTTTAAAATTCTATAATTCTATAAAGTCATATGAAGTTTAGAAGTGTTTTTAGCTATTCAGTGAAGAGATCCACATCCATTCTTTTATTCATTCCCTCTGGGGCCCTAGTATGTAATTTTACTATCCAAAATATTTCTTTTTTACGAAGGGTTTTACCTCTATCACCCCTTCGGGGATGTTGTTTTATGGTGTCTATGCCAATAAATGAGAAGTATTTGGGACCTATACCATGAGTTCTGAAATGCTTTGCAACAGGTGTTTTTGGTTCTTTCTCATCTAAAGAACGTAGATGTTCTCGAATCCTGTCCTTTAATGGATGGGTCGTAATGCCTACATATTGGCTCGAGCAGGATAAACAATTAATTAGATAGATCACAAATAAAGAATTACAATCTATCCTATCTCTTATTTGAAAAGTTTGTTTGGTGATGTTTGAAGAGAAAGTGTTTGCAGGGGACATGCCCACATTTAAAACAGCCAGGTCTGAGGCTTAGCCAGTTTATATTGGTAGTGGGTTTTCCTGCAAAGTTTTTCCTTGTGATGTCACCTAAAGTCGGAGCTTTTCTAGCTACACACCTCACACCTGTTGTAAGGATGTTTGATAATATTTCATCACCTTTTAGGATGGTCAAGTTCTTTTTTACTATTCTACAAATCTGTTGGTATTGTTTACTAAATTGGGTAATGAATAGCATATTGCTATTTGTACTAGTTCGGTTGAATTCAATACTCCTTCTCTTTGAATTGGTTATAAGTAAATCTTGTCTGTTTATCTTCCCTACTTGTTCTTGGATGCGTGTTAATAGGTGCTTCTGGTAACCCCTATCCACTAGTCGAGCTGTCAATTCATGTGCTTGTGTATAGTATTGGTTTAGTTCTGTACAATTTTGGCGCAATCGTAAATATTGCGCCTTTGGAATACCTCTCTTTAGATGAGAGAGGTGACAAGAATCAGCATGTAGTATTGTGTTGCGTGCCAATGGTTTTCTCTATACTGAGGTCCAAAAAGTCAATTTTAGTTGCGTTTTTATTTGCTGTGAAGGTCAAATTGTAATTATTATGATTCATATAATCTATGAATTTGTCCACTGAATGTCCATCGTGACTATTCCAAATGATTATAATGTCATCAATGAAACGACCGTACAGGATGACATTGGTAGCAAAAGGGAAGGAACTGGAAAAGATACGATTTAATTCCAGCCACCCCATATAGATGTTGGCATAGGCGGGGGAAAATTTTTGCCCCCATCGCTGTGCCACATCTTTGTAAATAATAATCTCCTTGGTATACAAAGAAATTATTTTGAAGTAAGAATTCAGTAATTTGAACAATGAAGGATATGAATTCATCTCCATAATTAGAGTGGCGATGTAACATGGCATCCACTGCTCTAAGGCCCAATGTGTGAGGAATGTTGGAATATAGAGTAGCGACATCAATGGTGGTCCATGTGTATGTATCTTTCCAATTAATATCTTTAAGTTGTGTGATTAAATGTGCGCTATCCCGGATATATCCTGGGAGAGCCAGCATGGTAGGTTGAAGTATGTGATCGAGCCAATCACCCAATCTTTCACAAAGGGACCCAGTGCTGGCCACTATGGGCCGGCCAGGAGGTTTTTCCAAGCCTTTATGTATTTTGGGTACAATCCTAAAATAAGGGGTGGTTGGCTCGTGCACAAATAGGTAATCTGCCAGTTCTTTGTCCATATAGTGATGTTCAACTGCAAAATCTAGCAAATGTGTTAATTTGTGTTTAATAGAATTAGTGGGATTGAAACGCAATTTGGTGTACAATTGGCTATCGCTGAGTTGAGAATTTATTTCTTCCACATAATCATATTTGTTTAATAGTACTACTGCCCCTGCTTTGTCCGCTTGGACTATAACAATATTTTCATTTTTCTGAAGTTTGATCAGTGCTCTTCTCTGTGTTTTAGTGATGTTATCTGGATTGATGTTTAGGGGATTGTAGTCAACTGATCTATATAGATCTGTGAGTTCCCTCTCTACAACTCTCTGATATGTGTCCAATAAGTGGTGTCTTGAATGTATTGGATAAAAGTGAGAAGTGTTTTTGTAAAGGAAGTTGGTGCATTTATTAGTTAAAGCATCAATGTGTCTAAGTGAATCTTGTTCCAAAGTGACAAGATTGGTTAAATCTAACAAATCTGTAAATTTTAATCCTACAGATAAGGGTTGAGTGGTGGGTACAGGATCCTGAGTAAGTGTAGACATACTGTGAGTGTTGATATCAGTTGTAGTCTGTGTTGTATGTGTATATTGAAAATGCTGTTTCAAAACTATCTTTCTTACAAATTTATTTATATCAATTAAAGTGTTGACTAAATCAAAATTGTGTACTGGTGCATATGACAGACCCTTGTTTAATAGATCTATTTCAGTGTTGGACAAAGGGTATTCAGAGAGATTAATAACTGCTATTTCTTTACATTTTTTCTGACCCTGCTGGGGTAACGATAAGTCGGCTCTGAATTTTCAGGTTCTACAGTAGTGTCACTCTTCTTAGGAGTGCTAGTCTGGTGTGGTTGTTTTACCAGTGATTTAAGTTCCCTTCTATTAGTGTTTGATGTTGGATTCGATGTCTTAGACTCAGATGTACTAGATGTTTGTTCATCATCCGTCATTTGTTCACTGCTGTCATAATGGTCTGTGTCTATGCTAGAAAAAGTTGCATGTTTATTAGTGTCATGTTTGGTCTTGTCTCCCTGTGTATTTTTGTTTTT